>NC_092858.1:127595296-127616461 GCF_032062135.1 Pyxicephalus adspersus
CACCATTCCTGCGGGAAATAGTGGGCATTCCCACCCCCTGCATTTCCCCTTGTTTGTTTGGCGAGAACACGACCTCATGGCGAATCACAAGGTTGTTCTCGCTTAAATGTTTGGTAAGCGAGAACAGCCCGGTTCGCCACAAGATCGAACATAATAATCTTGCTCTCTCATCCCTATTCCCAACTAAGTATTTAAGGGTGCAGATATTTAGAGCCTTGCAAAATAAATATTTTTGGGAGTGAAGAATTATTGTGTTACACAAAAAAATAATGTGCACAAAAAGTTCACACACTTAAGGTATTTAGTAGTGATACAGGGAAACTATGAATCTCTTTGTGTTTGTGTGTAGGGATGAGCGAGTGAGATTTGTAAATTTGATCGCGCGGCGAATCAGGCCTTTCTGACTTACCGAACATGTAACCGAGAACGCCCTTGTGAATTTGGCCATCAAATTCAAATTTTTCAGGACCTGCAGGAGCAATCAGGTGAGCAGAGCTGACAGCGTTGATAGAGGTGACGAATGGGGAGACTTGTCCTCATTTAACCTCTAGTGCCCAAGTATCGCACACTAAGGAGGATTCCCACGGTTGTGCTCATGAATGAATGCAGCCGTGGGAATCATCTTGTAATTTCCTCGAACTTCCGATGGTTCCGCGAAATCGGTTTGCCGAAATTTTGCGGACCCATTTTAAGTTCGAGGAAATTTTCACAAGACTGGCAGAGGCCTTCTCGCTCATCCCTATTTGTGTGTTTATGAAACATACACATTAAAAAGTTCAGAACTATCATTGCTTAAATATGAGTGAAGCAATAGAGGCTGGTTTAGCCCAGAAGCATGACAAATGGCAAAAAAAGGTGATCTACCAACAGGGGATCACAGTGTCTTGAGACACTTTTGCAGAATATTATCACACAATTTATTACCTTAACCTTACATTCACAGCAAAAACTATTAAGTCTGCTTAAAGCAGACCTATCATGACATTGTATAAATAAAAAGGGTAGATAACCCTTTTATATAATGAAAAAATGCCTTTTTTTAATACTTTTTTTTAACTCCCCTAGCGGTAATCCCGAGTGTGACTCGGGGTTACCGATTTTTGCATAGTTTTCCTACCCCGAGTCACACTTGGGGTAATTTGGGGGGGTCCCCCTTACCTTAGCCTCATGCTCCAGCAGCGATCAGACGATCCCGCTGTGATGCCTCTTCATCAGGGGGCGTGGCCGGGCGGGAAATTTAAAAGCAGATTACTGAGTAATCTGCTTTTAAATACTGCCCGGGTCCTCGCCACCCCGCTGCAAGCATCTGAAGTTGGATGCGATGCACCATGCAGGATTTCTGCATGGTGCATCGCATCTAACTGCAGATACGATCACCAAGAGTAAACTCCGGGAGTGATGCCAGCGGCGATTTCCCGCTGGCATCACCCCCCGTAATTTACTGCAGCTGCTCGCATCACCCGGAGATCAGCCTCCAGGTGATGCAAGCAGCTTCAGGGGAGTGAGTGGAGCGGGACATCCCCACCGCATCACCCGGCAAGATGTGTGACATCTTCCAGGTGATGCGATGGATTCTGGGGGCAGGAAATTTAAAAGCAGATTATTATGTAATCTGCTTTTAAATTTTTTTTTACAGTAAAATACACAGAAAAACATAAAATAAAAGTATAAAAACACATTTTAGTGCACCAAGCATCTATCACGTATAACAGGGAGGGGAGGGAAAACAGAAAGGTGTTGGTCACTACTAGGCCTCAAATGACTAGGGAAAAGGGAATGGTCACCCCTTGCAGACACCCTAATCTTACCCTAACTCCTAACCGTATGAGTATCCCCTGATAGTGAGGATACTCATACACTGGAACCTAGTCCCTACTAGCCCTGTATAGCCCTGGCAGTAGTGTCTGGCTTGAGACTGCTGGTTCCTTCCCCTATGAAGGACCCAGTGTCTCCCTGAGGCCTAGTAAACAACTAAATAAACACAAAACACCAAAAGTAAAGCAACTTATCTTATTAGCAGATATCAACAGGAACACAGGATGGCTCAACACTCCAGCTTTCAACAACCCAGCAGTGAATATCAACCGCACAGCAGGAAGTGTGAGGCCAGACTAAATGGAGGAGCACTAATGACCACCAGCTGCACCTGATACAAGGGGTGTGGTCATTACAAACAACAACACAGAAACAAGTAAAAACAAAGAGACTGTCAGATAACCTCATATGCAGCTTATCTGACAGATCCTCAAACTTCAGTCACGGAAGGGACCGTGACAGCATCATTGCCCAGTGCCCTGATTTACATTTTGCCCATTATTAGCCCTGACCTTGATCTGACCTTTTGATAACTTATAAATCACTTCCTGAATGTATCATTTCATCACTTTGTCTTTGACCTAGATTGTTCCTGACTGATTGCTGGAGACCGCATGGCATCCAAAAGGCACCTCGCTGGTGCAAGAGCTGTTTTAGAGGAATTTGAACGCAGCGATAGAGGTTTGAAGTCCCTTGTGGAATCGAGCGATAGTGATTCACTAGGAAATCTGTCATCAAACAGCGAAAGTGAACTGTGAGCGATGATTCTGAACCTGAGGTCAGTGCTGTGCGCACATGGTGTCCTATTGGCCTTGATGTGGACAGGCAGCACCGCCAAGATTTCCATTCACCGGCGCACCTGGGATGAAAATGAATGCGACGACCCCCTGGCATACCTGAAGTTGTTTTTGACCGATGAAGTTATCGAAAAAATTGTTGCAGAGACAAACAGGTAAGCCGCTCTGTGTTTGCTAACTTTTTAAAATTTTGCTAATTTTTTTATGCAAATGTGTGCTGCTCTGTTTGCTAACTTTTTAAAATTTTTGCTAATTTTTTTATGCAAATGTGTGCTGCTCTGTTTGCTAACTTTTTAAAATTTTTGCTAATTTTTTTTATGCAAATGTGTGCTGCTCTGTTTGCTAACTTTTTGAAATTTTTTGCAAGTTTTTTTTATGCCAACATGTGTGCTGCTCTGTGTTTGCTAACTTTTTGAAAAATTCTTTTGCAAACACATATGCTGCTCTGTGTTTGCTAACATATTACTTTCAACCTTCACACTATAAAAGAACATCATAAAAAACATTTTTTATTTTGTTTTATATGCAGGTACGCTGGACAACAATTAGGTGCTCCACACCTGAGGTTTGAAGGAGCAGAAAGTGGGAACCTGTGACCAAGGATGTCATTTGGCTGTTTTTGGGCTTGGTGATCCTGCAGGGAGTTGTGGGCAAACCCGTGCAGAAGTGGTACTGGTCCAAGAACAAAATGATTGCCACTCCATTCTTTGGTACAGTCATGCCAGAATACCGCTTTTCCCTCATCATGAAGTACCTGCACTTCGCAAATAATGAAGAATTTGATGAGACTACCCATCCTGCACCAAAACTGAAGAAAATTTGGGAAGTGTCTCAGATAATTCTACAAAATTTACAGCAAACCTATGCGCCAGAAAGAGATGTCGGCATTGACGAAAGTCTAATGGCTTACAAGGGGAGGCTCAGCTGGGTGCAGTACATTGCGTCAAAGAGGGCATGATTTGGCATGAAGACCTATATGCTGTGTGAATCCTCATCTGGCTACATATGGAATACAGTACTGTACACTGGAAAAGGGACACAGTTCAACCCCAGATACAGCCATTATGGATTGGCAACATCTTCAGTGCTATCCTCCATTGAGCCACTGCTTAGGTCAGGGCTATTGTGTCATAACCAACAATTTCTACACCTCTCCTGAGCTTTATGAGTTCCTTCTGCAACACAGAACAGATGCCTATGGAACCGTTAGGGCTAACAGGCGCAACCTGACATCATAGTTTGCAAAAGGGAAGCTGAAGACAGGAGAAATTGTTGCCTGGCAAAAAGGCAATATGATGGCCCTGAGATGGCGTGACAAGAAAGATGTGTGCCTGATGAGTACTGTCCATGATGCCTCCACTGTTCTGGTACACACAAAACGTGGGAAAGAAATAATGAAGCCACAAGTGGTGATTGACTACAACAACACCATGGGAGGTGTCGACAGAGCTGACCAAGCCATGACATTCTACCCAGCGATGAGGAAACAGCAAAGGAAGTACTACAAGAAGATTTTCAGGCATCTAGTTGAGCAGTGTCTATGGAATGCCTACGTTCTGTACAAAAAAAATAGTCAGAGGCCTGTGAATCATTCAGACTTCATTTTGCAAGTTTCCGAATCCATAGTCAAGAACCACCAAACATCATCAGTGGCTATAAATAGACCTGGACGTCGTGCTTCCACTGTTGTCAACCCAGAAGGCCTGACCAGTCGTCACTTCATTGAATACATCCCACCAATCCAGAAGAAGGCAGCACCTACAAGGATGTACAAGGATTGCACCCTTGTTTCGAAAATTTCAGTGAGAAATTTTTAGTAAAAAAGTTTTTTTTTGATAAATTACATTGTTGTGGTCTAATATTTCATTATTTTTTTATAATATTAATTTATAATTATGTATTAGAATATAATTTATGATTATAATACAATAAATAAATATAATTATTATACCTAGAAGTTAATCCTAAGAATTACAGGCCCACAATATTAAAAAAAATAGGATCATTTTTTGCATAAAAAAACGGACAGAATTAGAACGCTAGGGGGGCCTACAAATGTCATATATCCCAGAAGGCTTCAGGCTGCTTCATTTGTGCATGCCAGATTTTTGGCATGCCAATCCCACACAGTGTCTTTTTTGTGGGAAACCTGATCTGTGCAGTGCGAGATCGAGTGATGTAGGAAGATCGTGGTAGATGACCAAAGATGGTGGTGCCCAGGATCCCATCCTTACCTAAAAAAAAAGAAATCAAAAATGGCATGCAACTTGCTGGAATTGATTGCGTAGGGCTCTTTGAAAGTAAATTTTTGTTGTTTTTTTTTTTTTTAAATTAAAGATCCACTTTAAAGGGCGCTGTGTATATCCACCATATATGCTGAGTACTAACTAGATTTTATGTTTTTTTTAACAGAAGTGAGAAGACTTCTGACTGGAGTATTGTGTGAGTGAATAGGGCATTTAGATCATAGAAGCCCAGTAAGCAGTTTTAAACTGCAATATGTGATCTTTTTAGTCGAGGGATAGATAAGCTTAAGCTGTTCTGAAAGAAATTTTTGAATCTGTGCATTGTATTTCAATCAGAAAGGAGAGGGATAACTATGTCAATGAAAAGAAATTCTTCAGCATTTTTGGTCTAATATTAAATTTCCCCTGCTGCTCCAATCATCTTCTATGCATGTGGGATATTCAAAAACTTTTTTTTTAGATCATATTGTTACTGATGCAATGGCATATTACTTAATAGCAGTTACATGGATATGTAAAACCTAGATTTCTACTGATGCTTAGTTGTTTTTGTTTTAAGTACAAAGTATTGAGCAAATTGGTTGTATTTTCTAAAATTAATTCTTATGGGACAAATGTTCTGGCTTCTCCTGAATCTAGAAAGGATTCACACTGTTTTATCAAATTCAGGATGATTAATTGGATAGACTTGTTGTGTTTATTTGATTTCTTCCACAGACTCAGCTCCTTCTGTGAGCATAAATCCTCAAAATATTCTCACAGTAAACTTCTTCAGCAAAGCAGAGTATAAAGTTCAATTCATGTTTCAATGGAACATAAAAGGAAACTTGGCTGTGCACTTTGAAACTTCTGCCATCCTGTTTAGAAGAGCAAGAACAGAGTGGATTATTTGATCTGTGTTCAGCAACCACATCAAATAGGTCACATGATCATTTTAATCTGTTATTTATGCCTAAAAATATGGAACAAATAATGTTATTTCAGTTTTGGGTGACCTAAATTTTTGATTATTGTATTATTATTGAATATGTATTTAGCGGACCTTGGTATCAGTACAGTCACTAATTTATGATTAATGTTTTACAGTTACTTACTAAGAAGTTGTGTTTTTAATTAAGACAGTGCCAAAGTGAAAAACAATGTACCAGCATTAACATAACTGTAAACCTAAGAAATCTGAAAATAGTGCCCCAATTAGCTTAGTTTTAGTTTGCAAGAATACAGGCTTAAGAAAAGGGACAGGAGAAGGATAAAAAATAGAAAGTTTTAGCTGCCATTCAAAAACCTCATCACATGTCAAGGGACATGGCTAATTCTATAACATCTCTAAGCATTTATTTATCATCATAATAGGGTTTTGCTAAACTACTAAGATATTTTTTAGGTAACCACAAAGACTATTCAGTTCATTAAATAAATATAAACACAATTTGATGCCCTGCATATACTATCCAGAATATCTGTCAGACAACCTGAATGTGTTACACTGATGCTTTGGCACATATGAATATGATGTTAACTTATACATTTTTTTTTTGCATGCTACCATTCGTCACCCTGCTATTTATGTACCCAAGTGTGGTGTGATATTTGTTTTCACAAAAAGGCAACACACACAGTTAAAAAAATAATACAATTAAAGTAAAAAGTCAAAGTAAAAAGAAAAATGAGGTTTCAATACACAAATAGGAATGTTATACACAAAAACCGGGAAAAACATATACAAAGAATAAAACCACATATTATAAATGTATATGCATATACAGTTTATTAATAAGCAAATTGTTCCAGCAAAACTTAACCATCCCCTTTAAAATCCAGGAAGTGCTGTTAATGTATAGGATCTAATGGAAATCCATCCTTACTTTATTGAACAGGCTCAGCTTTTGTCAGGTTTGGCAAATGTTTTTTGAAGCTTGTCGAACCCAATTGTTAACCAAAAGGCATGGAAGAGGAGCACATTTCCTTATCACTAGTATTAAATCAAAAAAAATTGGGAACAATTCAGCAACTGGTAAAAGTGTCATTTCATGATTGAAGAACAAAATTCAAAATACACAAATACCTTAAATACCATGTTTGTGGGATGTCTTAAGGCTGTACATTTCTCCTAATATTTACCCTAAACCTTTCCGGGAGCATGGGTGGCCAGGAAAAAAGGCAACAGGAAGCACACATCACCGTTCTCTCAATGCAAGACCCCATGCATTATCTTAATAATTTGAGGTTTCATAGTTAAGGGTACTTTTACTTTTACTTCTGTAAAAATGTATAATATATATCAGGTCAAGCATTTAAAAACTTGTTCACTGCAGTTCAGCAAAATTATAAATTCAACTAGTTGCTATGTCTTACTGAACTTTATACATAGTACTTGGCCTTTACTAAGTTGTTCTTTGCCTATCCTTAATGGATTAGGTGCAATATGACAGTTTTTTTGGTGTGTTCAGATACAAACTTGTAAAATATTGTCAATTTTTATTGTACATCATATTTAAAAAAATCTTCAAGCAGAGTAAAATCTGTCTCCACTGAAAAGTCCCTACGGAGTGAATAAAAAAGAATCATGTATAAATGCAGAATTTGAAAAGTTTAATACATATTTAACTAACCCTCCAGGGATATAGAAGGATTAAGTTTAACAATGCAGACTCGAAGCACACTGTCATATAAGGTCATTAGGATAGTACAAAAGTCCTATGAGAGAACATCGGGCCATTTGTTCCAAGATGCCTGTGCATGAAATATTTGTTACTTGATTTATGTTTTAACTGCCCTGCATTATAGTTTGTCAGTAGAGCAGTCTTACTTTTGAGTTTTGCGAAATATATATTTGTATGCTCCTTTTCAAAATATTTTACAATTCCATGGTGCATATTATTGTATTACACCCCACATAGAGTAACACATTTTTAAATGACAATATCTGTTTACTAATAAATTCCTTATTCAATAGCAAGTTGATTGAAACACATTATGCAAGTGGACACATCCAATACACCCATGAGCTGCTTACACGTTTGCCTTCCAGCTAATTTATATTTTTATTAGAGTACTGATGAATAGTGTTGTTGTGTCTAGGAGCCTCCCCCATAATGCCTAGGGCCCTCCAATAACAGCAGGGATGCTCCCCTCCATGTTTGTTGTGGCAGGCAGCTGATTGGCTGTCTGTCACTGCATGCCACACAGGGAGCCATTGGCCTATACAAGGTCAGGACGTGCCTGAATTTACCATTCCTGATAGAGATTTGCTAGCATCACAACCTTTCTGTGCTGCTTGGCTTGCTTTGACAAATAAAAAAAAAGTGCTTTACTTAGTTGGACTGTGTCACACTCACACTATTATTCAGATAGATTGTTGGATTTTACTGTATTGGTGCAGTCCTGAAATCTACTGTACTCAGATAGGTAGAGTGTTTCACTGTTAGCTAGATAGATAGATACATAGATAGATAGATAGATAAATAGATAGATAGATAGTCAGTCAGTGTGTTACATACACGCAGCCAGAGGCAGGGTACCCTCCCTGGCTGCGTGCACATAATCACACCTGTACTGAGAGACAGACACACAGACGCAGTGTATACTGCAGTATATATTTTGTATACTGTGCTGAATATTACAAGCATCACCACTGAAGGAAAGTGCTGCATACAACACACACAGCGCACTTGCATTTTGGATGTTAACGCCCCCAACAAAAAAATCCACTTACTGTACAAATTTACATATACATATAGCTTATTAGCTACAAAGTATTTTGCAGGGTGTCAAGCCACACAAAAAAAATTCTACAATGTCTGGCCAAAGAGGAAAGGGCAGCTTTGGCAGGGGTGGCAAGCAAAGCAGTATGAGTTTGTTTTTAGCTGCAGACCCAAGAACAAGAAGCGCTGCTGTTGGTGGTGGGCGTCCATTATTACCACACCACGAACAAGAGGTAGTGGAGTACATGACCCAGCCTGGGTCAAGTGATTGTACCCCTTCTTCATCCCAATCCCAGACACAAGCCTTACAGGTGTCCCAAACAGTCCATGATACACCTGGTCCTCCTAGTTCTTCATCAGCGGCTGGAAAGTCTTGTGTACAGCAGTATGTCAAGGAGCCCCACCGAGGGGTTGGAGAGGTGGAGCTACAAGCATTCCTTAAAGATGCTCTGTTGTTTCACTCATCTGACGAAGAGAGTCGGTTCACAGGATTCCTTTTCCCCAGAAAACTTACTTTTCATCAGAACACTCTGAGCCTGACGAGCCAATTCAAACTGGCTCCAAAAGGCCGCTGCTTCCTTTCGGCACATACAGGGAAACTGTCTCTTCTGATGATGATGATGATGATGATGATGATAATGTCCTTGATCCAACATAGGGCGAACAAGGAGATCATCATAGGCAGGTAAAAGAGGAGGAGGAGGATGAAGAACAGGAGGAGAAGGTTGCAGAGCACCCTCAAAGGGGGAGAGGGAGGAAGAGGGTAAAAGCTGCCCTCACACTGCATTCTTCACGTACCAGTGAGGCAAGTCATAGTCGTTGGAAGCTGTCACCACAGCTATGCCTCAACAACCGCAGACCGCCACCACAAACACCAGCTCTAGAGCACATTTCGGTCCAGTTAGATGTTCGCCCGTGTGGGCATTTTTTAATGTCCATGGTGATGACAACACTATGGTCATCTGCAAACTGTGAGCTCAACACTTGAAACGAGGCAAAAACCCTAACAAACTTGGACCAACTCACTGGGTAACTTTGGTGGCAGCAGGGGAAGATGCAGCTGCTATCTTCGCCCAGAGCACATCGCCATGCAATCTTCTCCTCAACCTCCACTTCCACCTCTCCCTTTGACTCTTGTACCTCAACCTCTTCCTCCAGGGACACTTTGCCGTGGAAACCCAGCACCTTCCATTCGGCAGCATCTGTTCACCGTAAGTAACAACCTGCAGTTTGCTACTTCGGTGCACAATTCAGACGTTGCCACGCAGTCCTAAAGTTGCAAAGCCTGGGTTCCCTCAGCCACACGGGCGCAGCCATTCTAAGTGCCTTGCCGGAGCAAGAAGACATATGGCTAACTCCCAACAGACTTCAGCCAGGCAAGGTCGTGTGTGACAACGGGGCCAATCTGCTGGCAGCCCTGCATTGTGGGAAACTCACACACGTACCTTGCCTGGCTCAGGTCATGAGTCTGATAGTACAGCACTTCCTTAGGAATTACCCAGGCCTCCAGCCACTGATGCTGAAGGCTAGAAAATTGGCGAATTTCCGCCGGTCGTACACAGCCAGTGCCAAATTGGTGGATTTACAGCAAAATCTCAATCTGCCAGTGCACCGGTTAATTTGTGATGTAATGCCATCTTTTACATGCTGCAGCGGTTGGCTGCATTGGAATGCCACCTTTGGAATGCCACCTTTTACATGCTGCAGTGGCTGGCTGAAAAACAGAAAGCGGTAGTGGAGTCTGTTCGTTTCAGACGTATACCTACACTACCTTTCTTCAGCCCTGCGGAGTGGGTGCAAATTCAGGACTTGTGCACTGTATTGTCACCTTTTGAAGAGGTGACCAGGATGATCAGCAGAGATCAGGCCTGTGTCAGTGACACCATCCCCATCATATGCCTGCTTGAACAGATGATGGTGGATCTCGGACACGACATAGAGCGGACGCTGCATCAAGAGATGACGTTTCAAACATCATCTCGGACATGCGTGCCTACAACTATACTAGGTACAGTGCACCACAAATCCAGGAAGAGGAGGAGGTGGAAGATGAGGAGGAGGACATTGCAGGCATGGGAGAAGGGGAGGAAGGGGCAGGGGAGGATACTGAGGGTACATGGCATCCATCCACCCAAACACAAGGCGGCATGTTCCATGGATGGCAAGACCAGGCAGAGGAGGAGAAGGAGGACAGCCCTGTGCTGCTGTTCGACCCACAGGAGTGTGGATCCAGAATTACCTCAGCTCTGGGGAGTTTAAGCCACATGACAGCCTTGATGCAGGAGTGCATAGCCAAAGATCCGCGCATACAACACATAAAAACAAAGACTGACAACTTTTGGATTGCTACATTACTGGATCCACGTTACAAGCCTAAGATACAACAACTAATCGTGCCCCAATACAGGGGACCTAAAATGCAGCACTACCAAGAAGTGCTTGTAAGGGACTTGTGCTCAGCCTTTCCAGCTGCCAGGAGCAGCAGCAGAGATCCCTATGGCAGTTCCACCAGCCATGGGAGCCAAACAACTGCCTTAAGCGGCATGGGTGGCAGCAGCGGTAGAGGTTGTCTAAGCCATACTATGCAGGCTTTTTTTCAGCGGAAGCAAGCCACCAGTCGTGCAGCAATTGCCAATGACACTCAGCAGCGCTACTCAGTCATGGTGCAGGAATACCTGAGCTCTACATGGGACATCTGCAACCTGCAAAGCCAGGACCTACTGGGCTACTGGGTATCCAAGCTTGAGCAGTGGTGTATATTTTAGGAAGGGGTTCCTTTCAAACCTCCTCGGCCCTAATTTGTGGACTAAGCCAGCCTACAGTTTCCAGGGTTTTTACGAAGGTCATCAATGCCATTGTGGACCTTGTCATACTATATATTCACTTCCCTGAAACAGCTCAGGAGTGGAGGGGAAGGTAAAGGTGGATTTCTTCAGGCGAGCAGGATTTCTGAATGTTTTGGGGCCATAGATGGCACCCATGTGGCCATTCAGGCCCCTAAATTGCAGGAAATCGCGTTTCCCAACCGGAAGCGATATCATTCACTGAATGTACAAATAGTCTGAGATCCCAACAGGAAAATCATGAGTGCACGCACAGGTTTCCCAGGATCATGGCATGATGCCTATATCCTGCGTCAGACAGCCCTCTACCAGAAATTCATCTCGGGAGAAATGCCTGAGGGCTGGTTAATAGGTAATGTATAATGTCGTTACTGTAATACAACTAGCAGTAGTCAAATCCTAAAGACACTTATTATGTTGCTATGTCCCTTTTCATTGTCAGAATGCCAGGCTATGACCTATATTGTATATATGTCATATTTTGTGCTAACATCTAATTTAAGAAATACTATATAAATATTGTACAATATTGGGAGCATGGGGGAAGAACTAACTTTCAGATATTCCTGGAAGCCCTAGTATAATTACAATGTTTACAGCTCACAGTACTTCAGTGTGGTAGTCAGTAGTAACAATGTCTCCTAACAACCAAAAAGTAATAAAGTAACCGAAGAGCACAACCCTTAGCAACCTTTGTAAAAAAACTCTAGTGTTACACTGCACCCACAGAACACTTACTATACTAAGAACTTACATGTATTATGTTTGTCTTTTTACAGCTGACAAAGGATATGGGCAGCTTCCAGGGCTTATGACAGCTGTGCGTCACCCCCAGTCTGAAGCGGAGCACAATTACAACAAGGCTCTGCAAAAAAGCCGGGGGAAATACATATGTATTTATATGCATTTAAATGTATTTTGCCATACATACACAAGTGAAATCACTAAATGTTTTTTTAAACCACCGGCAATAATCCTTTTTTCAATTATTTGATTTCTATCAAGCCAAACTACAATAACATTTTAATTAGATCATAAATGCTTGGTGACAATTTTTTTACAATTTATACTTTTGTGTGATGACATATTATGAAGTGTTACATAGTATATACACAGCTTGATCTCATATAGTTTGCAGTGTTGCAAAGCAAACCAAAAAGTATTAAAACAGTGCGACAAATGTAACAATAAATAATTAATTTTCTTTATGAGTACAATGTAACCTAAAAAAGTAGCACTTACCCAAAAGAAGATGAAGCATTAAAGATTCTAATTGACCTGTAATAGACTATAGATGAGCACAGAACAGAGAGCAGGTGTGCGCTAATTAATTGCTATGATCTCACCATTGACAGCTTAACAGATCCTCTTTAATCGCGCAGCAGAAAACTAATCGCCTTAATTGGCAGATTCGGGACCCCTATTGCTCATTGCTCATTTATCAAGGCCGGAATCCGGCTGGCAAGTGAAGGCCCGTGTACCAGCACTCGGCTCCGGACCACGTGAAAAGGGCTCGTATGTTGGCGCGTAAATACGTGCGAACAGCGTACCCGCATCTCATTGATGAATCAGGGCCTTTGTCTTAGAGCCCACCGCCTCCTCCTCCTGCTGTAACTGATGCTGCCGCCTTCCCAGTACCAAACTCTAGATGCCAGATACTAATGCTGTCCACATTTCGTCTCAGAGCCCACTGCCTCCTCCTGCTGTAACTGATGCTGCCGCCTGCCCAGGACCCAACTGTAGATGGCAGATACTAATGCTGTCCACACTCCATGTCAGAGCCCACCGCCTCCTCCTCCTGCTGTAACTGATGCTGCCGCCTGCCTAGTACCAAACTCTAAATGTCAGATACGAATGCCGTCCACGCTCCATCTCAGAGCCCACCGCCTCCTCCTCCTCCTCCTGCTGTAAAAGATGCTGCTGCCTGCCCAGTACAAAACTCTAGCGCCAGATACTAATTCCGTCCACGCTCCGTCTCAGAGCCCACCGCCTCCTCCTCCTGCTGTACCTGATGCTGCCGCCTGCCCAGTACCTGACTGTAGATGCCAAATACTAATGCCGTCCACACTCCGTCTCAGAGCCCACCGCCTCCTCCTGCTGTAACTGATGCTGCCGCCTGCCCAGGACCGAACTCTAGATACAAGATACTAATGCCATCCAAACTCTGTCCCAGAGCCCACCGGCTCCTCCTCCTGCTGTAACTGATGCTACCGCCTGCCCAATACCCAACTCTAGATGCCAGATACTAATGCCGTCCACACTTGGTCTCTGAGGCTGCCGCCTCGTCCTCCTGCTGTTGCTGCTGCCACCTGTCAGTACTCTATTCCTAAATTTTGTATTACAGACATCTAGGTGGGATTGATGATGCACTACGCCAAGCTCTAGATGCCAGTTACCAATGCAGTCTCCGCTCCGTCTCAGGGCCTACCACCTCCTCCTCCCAGTACCCAGCTCTAGATGCCAGGTAACAATGCCATCCACACTTCTCAGGGCTCACCGCCTACTATTCCTGCTCTTACTGCTGCCACATGACTACTGCCCAGTACCCAGCTCTAGATGCCAGACTAGACTCAAGCTCAACGGGGTCTTCTTTCCCCGCTGATTCTGTCAAGCCTGTTCCCTTTCATGTGCTTTTACTCGATAACAGGCCCGGAGTGTGGAAGACATTAGTAACTGGCATTTAGGGCTGGGTGTAGTGCATCTTTAATGACCCCCCGAAGTGTGTAATGCAAATGTGTAATCTGAAATTTGTGACTGAATGTAGAAGGCCACGTCTTGTGCTTCATTCATCAGTACCACACTTTATCGGACTGAATTTCTGTGTATGTTACCCTGGAACTGGGAAGTATGCTTAACGGGAACCGAGAGGTCCTGGATGACCACATTGAGCCATGAAGTTATTGAGCTCAACAGACATCCAGAGACTTCTCCACAAGTATGTGGCCATCCTGGGAGACTCCATTCAAAGATCCGTCAACAAGGATCTTGTGAAAATACTGCAGAATGATGAGTTTCAGACTGAGAAGAATCTGAAAGAGAAGGGTGAGATGTCATTTGCAAACGACACGTTGGGGGATCTCTGGGTGAAATGCACAATGGCATAATTTTCCGCGAAGTGCGTCAATACAGAACTGACCACCACCTTGTACGGTTCTATTTCCTGACCCCTGTCTCTTTGGAGTACATAGAGAGCGTGCTGGCCAACTTTGTACATGGACCTCAGCCCGACGTTGTCATCATCAACTCGTGTATATAGGATGTTAACAGGTATCATGAGCAATCACTGCAAATGTATAAAACCAACCTGGACCACCTGTTTATTCGGCTCACCGAGGTGCTGAGCCCCAAATGTCTGGTGATATGCAACATGTCCATGTCTGTTGGATTCAAAGCTGGTGAAGTGCTAGAGTACCCAATTTCTAATGTGTGCTGTGACATCATAAAAGGGAATTTCTACACCTCCACTCTGGCAGATTTGCACCAATTTGATGTGATTGACATGCACTTCCACTTACGCTTCGAGCTACACTCCAGGTTAAAGATGACTCGAATCAGCTGGCTCATCAGAAGTATACCTGCATCCTGATGGCTCATATTGATCAAGCCCGGGGCGTGCAGCAGGAACAGCAGGAGAGGAGGCGGTGGGCTCTGAGATGGAGCATGGACAGCATTGGTAACTGGCATCTAGAGCTGGGTACTGGGCAGGCGGCAGCAGTAACAGCATGAGGAAGAGGCGGTGGGCCCTGAGACGGAGCAAGGACGGTATTAGAGGTTGAGGCCATCACCTATATGGACAGTGTAGAAGCTGTAACTATTGGAGACATGAATGGATGAACGAGATTCCAACCTGTCCCTATGTACTATGTAGCGAAACCACATGAAAGGGAACGGGCTTGGCGGAATCAGCGGGGAAAGAAGACCATGTTGAGCTTGAGTCTAGTCTGGCATCTAGAGCTGGGTACTAGGCAGTGGGCAGGCAGCAGCTGTAAGAGCAGGAGGAGTAACGCAGCCATTCACACTACATCTCAGGGCCCACCGCCACTGTAGAGACAGTGGGAATCTCATTCATCCCAAAAGCTACACCTTCTACACTGTCAATAAAGGATGATGGCCTCAATCTCTAATGCCATCCTTGCTCTGTCCCAGGGCCCACCGCCTCCTCCTCCTCCTGCTGTTGCTGCTGCCGCTGCCTGCCCAGTGCCCAGCTGTAGATGGCAGTTAACAATGCTGTCCACACTCCGTCTCAGGGCCTGCTGCCTCCTCCTCATGCTGTTACTGCTGCCGCCTGTCCACTGCCCAGTACCCAGCTCTAGATGACAGACTAGACTCACGCTCAACTGGGTCTTCTTTCCCCGCTGTTTCCGCCAAGCCCGTTCCCTTTCATGGGGTTTCGCTACGATCCGTCTCAGGGCCCACCGCCTTCTCCTCCTGCTGTTACCACCTGTCAGTACTCCATTCCTAAATATGGCATTACAGACATCTAGGTGGCCTTGATGATGCACTACACCCAGCTCTAGATGCCAGTTACCAATCCGGTCCCTGGTCCGTCTCAGTGCCCACCGCCTCCTCCTCCTGCTGCATCCACCTGTCACTTGTAACTAATAACAGAGCTGTGTAGCTGGCTAATTTTTTGACTGAAAGACCCCCCCTCAGGGACCTCTGCCTGTACTCTAAAGCCTGTGTATGGCTTGTAACGGAGCGGTGAAACATGGTGGCTAATTTTTTGACCGGAGGAACCCCCTCGTGGCCCTCTCTGCCTCTACTCGGAGATCGGTATAAAATCCGGCATGTTCTTTTGACCGCCCCAAAAAATGGCGTTTGCCAGCAACATAAAAAAGCCTTTCTTATTTATTTTTTTTACTTGTACAGTGTTGTGCAGAGCTGGGGGAGTCTTGAAATGTCTTTTTAAATGTATTTATAGGCTGTAGAAGCTCTACACAGCCCCGAAAAACATGGAGTTCGAATTCGACGTTCGTTCACCCGAATAATTTTGTAGTATTCGACCGAATAGAGGTCAAATCGAATAGCGAGCTATTCGACCAAAACTACTGATGACCTAGGGGTATTTTTTGTGAAACTTTATATTACACATTTACAACACATTTGATGAACAAATGAAAAATGCAATTATTTACCACCCTAACATAACCATATAAAAATCGGTTTCAGTAAATGTCAAATTGTTTGAAATAAAATAACATAAAAAAGTATTTACCTCCAACTACACAACTTTATATTTGTTTGAAAAATTGCCAGTTTAACACAAATTGGTTGTAAGTTATAATACGAATATTTTTAATTATTCTGTATCAGTTTTGGATCAACCAGTTCTGTGATATATTGTCTGATTGTTGATTTGCAACTTGCAACATTTGCAAACAGAAGGCTTTTAAGTGGTAATGTCAGTATGATAATCAGATTAAATATAAACTTCTCTGATATACAAACTTAATGTAATGCGCCTGGGCGCACAAACCACAACCAACTCCAGATATCCTTTAATCACGCTTTATTTAATGTCATAAAGCACGACAAGGTTGAAGTCCAAATAAGCGAAGTACAAGAGGGTAAGGCAAAGTCAGGTCAAGAACAATCCGAGGTCAGGGCAGGCAGAGTTCAGGCAGAGTCAGGTTCAGACCAGGTCGCTATGGAGATGACAAAAGGAGATAAGCATAAACTAATATAAGTACGCACCCAAGCACACTGTGTTCACAGAGGCTTATAGCGGGCGATGGTGTACAGGACAGGCTCTCCTTGAATGGCCAGAGTGACCAATAACCTTGCGCCACCTGGCGCCGTCTGATAGGAGAGCGACTGAATCCCCTGCGGCCGATTGGCGGCAGGAAATTCAAACTATGTCCCGCCCCGCGGTGAGGCAGCCGGGTGCCACGCCCTCGGGGGGTACAAGAGGCATGCATGGTAGCACGCGCACCTCTTCCCACAGCACCCGTAGGACGTGCACTACTTTACACATGCAAAGGAGTGCTGAGAGCAGGAGTTTCAGTAACCACGTTCATTGAGATGCAAGGGATGCCGCCTGGGTGAACAGCACTGCGAGAAGAGCAGCAGCCTCGGCCATGCTGCCTGCTACAGCGGCATCTCCCTCTGTGGCTGGGATCCCCAGGGACGCCGCGGGCTCGCAGGACAGGTACGTTTCTTACACCTAACATAAAAAATGTGGTTTCAGAAAAAGTAAAATGAAAGTCCAGATGTTTTTTTCAACAAACTTCTTATTCGCCTCACTATTCATCCCTCTAAAATGCTCTGCTGCAACATAGGGACATTTTTTAGTACATAGCTCGTTTCCAACTACCTCTCCCATATCTGACCAGTTGGCGCCCCCATTTCACAATAATTGTATTCTTAATATTCGCTGCTAAAATGGTCAAAGCTTTTCATTCATGCTCATTATATAAATATTTTGTTAACAACATACTATTTTGTGATTGCCTTTATTAATGTATGTAGCGTATGAATCAATGTATTGTGACAGAGTGTCACTAGGAACCTTTCTAAGAAGAAACCTGGTTTTTTAGGGCCCTTGAGCTTGCTAAGGGAGTAAAAGGGTGGGTTTCTTGGCCCAACCCAATCCTGACTGGATTATTATGCACCTGCACTCAGGTGCAAGGTGAGGAGGAAGTAATTAGCTAGAGTGGATTCCAGGCTGGTAGAGAGCCAGAGGGGATTCCAGGCTGAGAGAGAGCCAGAGTGGATTCCAGACTGAGAGAGATCTAGAGTGGATGCCAGGCTGAGAGAGAGCTAGAGGGATCTCTCTCAGCAAAAGGCTGAGGTAAGAGTATCAGCACTGTGTTGCAAGCTGGAGGGTGCTTAGGAGGCACAGGGGAGCTCAAAAGCCTAAAGAAGAAAAGAAGACCATAAAGCCATTGGATAAATGTGACAAGTATTTCTTTCATAGAATTGAGGAGAGGAAAGCATTGAATAATAGGGAGAAACAGAAATTAAAGGAGGAGGCCAATAAGCTTCAGGAAGAGTACGGATTACACATACTGGACAGGCATCAGAAACAATTAGAAACTTCAAAATTGAACCACAGGGTCTTTTCCGTGGTCGAGGTGACCACCCCAAAATGAAAATAAAACCCGAAGATGTCAATATAAACTGCAGCAAAGATTCAAAGATTCCAGAGCCCCCTCCTGGCCACAAATGGAAGGAAGTACGCTTTGATAACACCGTCACCTGGCTGGCTTCCTGGACAGAAAATATTCAGGGTTCAATCAAGTACATCATGCTGAACCCCAGTTTAAAACTCAAGGGGGAAAAGGATTGGCAGAAGTACAAGAACATGGAATCCGATGGGTCTGAAGAAGAGAAAAAACCTGTTGCCAAGAAAACTCCTGTCAAAAAGTAGAGGTAAAGGTAAGGAAAGGAAAGGGTAAAGGAGGAGTCTAAAGATGAGGAAGACTCAGAAAAAGGAGAAGCAATGGAAACAAACTCCCTTGTGGCTAAAGGAAAAACAGCTACTTCTGCCAAAAAAGGTAAATCCAAGGACAAGAAGGCGGAATATGCTGATGAGTCAAAGGCTGAAGAAGCAAAAGGTGAAGTAAAGGCTAAAGAGACAGAAGCTGCAGATGAAGATATGGACGCTTCTGAGAAGACTGGGGACTCTTCTGAAGCCCCAGCTGAAAAGGTTGCCTCTTCTACAACCCCAGCTGTTTCTGAACCCCCATCACAAGAGTCCATAGAGTCAAAACCTATGTCTGAAGAAACTGAAACTGCAAAACCTTCAGCTGAAGAAACTGCTCCCGCACCAACTAAAGAAAGAATCCCTGCGGAAGATGCTCAGGTGTTAACTGGGATTGAAGCTGAAGAAAGTGTTCTTGTGTTGACTGACAATGATACTTCCATTCTGACTGAGGTGCAGACTGATGAATGTGTCCCCATATCAACTGAGATGGAAGTTGATAAATGTGTTCCTGTGTTGGCTGGGGAAAAGTTTCCTCTAGTTGAAGCCCAAGCTAAAGGATGGGAGCCTGTTTCAGCTGAGACAAAAGAACAGCCTGAAGGGCAGGAAGAAAAAGTTGAGCCAATGGTGGCTGAAGAGAAGATGTTGAAAATGAAGAGAATGAAGAGACATAAAAGAAAGAGGAAGAAGTTGGCAAACTGCAACTGGGCTTGGCCTACCGGTACAGTAGCAAGCACGATAGTGCCATACCTCACTTCACACAGTCTACTGAAGTCACAGAGAAGAGAGTGGCTCTACTTTCATAACATTTGGAAAAAGCTGCAAATTAATCCACTAAGAAAATTCAGAAGGAAATGATTGAATCAAGGAAAAGACATCACGGAAGAGATTCCAAAGAAGCCCATGATAGTATCTCGGTTTTAAAAAAGGTGCGGGAAGAGTTTAGTTATTTAGGTGAAGTAAGGATGGAAGAAACTGTCCCTGGTTGGCCTGATGAACAGGATGCTCAGGAGCATGGTGAGAAAGGTGTTGCTACATCAGTAGATGTGAAGGCTGAAAAAATTATGGGAAACCCAAAGCCTCCAAAACCAACAAAAATTAAAAAGGAATTTGGGAAGAAAACTTGCCAATGTTAGCAGCTATACTTGTCCAAGATGCTTAAATCAAGATCGTCTCATGCAGAGGCACCTGAGTCATGTCATGTTCGTTTTACAGAGGGTGGAACCATGAAAATGCACATACTGCAAAAGCCTACTGAGAATGTAGCCAAAGTTCACTGTCCCTATTGTGATATAATTATGGCAAGAAAAAGTGATCTCTGGGTTCACTTAAGCAACCAGCGTCCTTCTACCAAACAAGGAAAGAAGTGCCACTCCTGTGATACAGGCTTCGATGACCGTTATGGCCTTATTCAACATCAGAAGTTTCACAACAATAAAAAGTGATTTAAATGTGATTGGAGTGTGGCAGAAAAAAGTGTGAAGACCATCACCACAGTGGCTGTTAATGGTGCCATGCCAACAATACAGAAACTGGAACCTCAGCTTGCTGTAGCAAACAACATTCCTGGCATTGGACTGGATAAGATTGAAGAGAGGCGGCCCATTTTGTATCAGCCAAATGACAAGATTGTAACTAATGCCTCTGTCATTGGTGCTAAAGATGCAGTGATTCAGAGTATAACTGGAGTGGTTGATAAGACCAAGGAAGCAGTGTGTGACAGTGTGGAGATTACACTGTTATAAATGGACGCATCAACACTGTTCTTGGGAGCAGCGGTGTTGATATTACCCTTTCAAAGTCTGAAACTCTTCTTGAACAATACCTACCACTAACTGATAAGGAACTAGAAAAGGAGGCTGCAAAAGCTGAGGGGTTTGAGGTGTCCAATGACAAAGCAAGCTACTATGATTGCTTGGGATCACTCTATACCTAGGCACACAAACGTGCTTACCATCAAGCATTGGCAAGATTCAGGGATGCTAAATGCAGAAGTCAGAAAGCCATTGCTCAGCTACAGTCTTCAGTTGACCTGATTGAATATGCCAGGAAGTACCTGATGCCAATCAGAAAATACATGATTCATAGGAGTGGCTCTACAACAAAAAGGGAGAAACCTGGACGAAAGCAGAAAGTGCGGTGCAAGCAAGAAGTTTCAACCAAGTAGTATCGATAAAGCAAGAACTGGGTGAAGAGGTAACAAAGAAGGAAATTGACATTTTGAGTGATGCCTGAACTAAGCTGAAAGAGCAGAGGAAACTTCTGGAGCTAAAGGATGATGATCAGAAATACAGTGAGGATCTGAAGAAACTTATTTAAAGAAAAGACGCTTTGCCA
>NC_092858.1:127616676-127627769 GCF_032062135.1 Pyxicephalus adspersus
GGGGGGGGGGGGGTATGTGACAGAGTATCACTAAGAATGTCAGGAAAAAAAAGGCTCCAGGGAATAGAGAGTGGATAGGTCTGTGTAAGTTTTTAGGAAGAAACCTGGTTCTTTAGGGCCCTGGAGCCGGTCAAGGGAGTGAAAGGGTGGGTTCCTTGGCCCAACCCAATCCTGACTGGGTTAATATGCACCTGCACTCAGAGTGGATTCCAGGCTGAGAGGGAGCCAGAGGGGATTCCAGGCTGAGAGAGAGACAGAGTGGATGCCAGGCTGAAAGAGAGCCAAAGGGATCCAGGCTGAGAGAGTGACCAGCAAGAGGCTGAGGGAAGAGGGACAGCACTGTGTTGCAAGCTGGAGGGTACTTAGGAGGCAGCTCGGTTAGTTCCTAGAGCTGTGGGGGAACAGAGCTCGGTCTTGCACCAGCAACGATTACATGTGAGTAGAACATGCTTGTTTTGTGATCTACAGACTTCCTTGTATTGATTTTGCTTTAAAACTGCTTCACTGTTAGTCAGAGAGGGACTATCTCAGTAATAGTATGTAGTTGCTCGGCCGAGCCATTTCTTTTGTTTATAAACTGCTAATAAATAGATAGGCAGGGGCCTGATTTTAACTGCACCCTTGAAGTCTGCTGTCTGACTCACTGCTGTCTTCTGACCCCGTTGCTACGGGTGATCTCACAGTATATATTACATACTTCTGGTAATTGTTTTTATATTTATTTTTTGCCAATGTTTTTTTACATTGATTTTACATGTATTTGGTATGCACTTTTTTGAGGTATCAGTATAGTTAAAGTGCATTAAACCATGGGTTTCTCATTCCTAATGAGAAAGATAGATAGGTTGATATGAATGTGTCTATATTTGTATTTCATCCTTTGAAAGTAGCAAGTAAAAAAAAAGAAAGTATATATATTTGTTTGAAAAACAAATAAATACAGTATAAGACAATGACACTTAACACTTTCCTCATTCTCCTAAAGGAAAAATTAAAAACTGCCAAGCGAAAGGTGAAAAACAAGCAAGAAAAAACATACTGTCCTTGATAAAGTAGTGGGTGATCCTTCAAATATCTCTTTACCTTTCCTGCTTTTTAAATCTGTATCTGGTAACCAACATATGAAACATTTTCTGCTTTAAGTATATACAGTATTATACTTTTGACCTGCAACGTTTTAGAATTTGTTTTGTGTATATGAATATACACATATATATGAATATTTTCTTGTAATAAACATACTGTTTGATTTACATTGATGTACATACCATACTGCTTTTACATTTGAGTTTTAGAAAATGACAGTAATTTTAACATAATATAATCCTTTTCAACATAATACCTGTAGTTTTCCCTCTAATATGATTCAGCTCAGCAGATCTGTAAGAAGCCATTTTGATTTAGTAGCCTGCCAGGGGATTCTTTACAGGTTATTCTTTTAGCTTTTCTTGTCATCACATTTATAGTTTCCAAAAATGGCCTACAAAAAGCTAATGCATAGCAATTTACCTTACTTTACAACCTTCTCGTACAATTTTTTAACAGTAGTCTTAAATCCTAAAATACAGTTAAATTGCATTTTGCACTGATTTTCCACCACCATATATATATTGTCATTTAATTTCATAAACAGCAAAATGACAATTTAAATGTGAATTTACACTAATCTAGGAACATTACCCTGCTAGATTTGGTCACAACATGAGTGAAAAGACATTATTTAGTTTTTTCAAAGTTCAATTTTAAAGTAGTTCACATGTTCTTTGGACCCAGATGATGCTCAAAAGACCTTTTTACAGCATACCAGATCAACATTTACATTCTCTCCCTTGCATTGGTGCACTGCATTTCTTGATTAGTAGAGACATTAATTTTGTTTAGATGTATTCATGAACTGAAAAAAAAATGGTGAATGAGCTATTCATGAATTAATTTTTCTTAAGAAGTCATTTATATAGGCAAATGTTGGCCCACTATGCTTAAAGAAAAAGTGTACACAAACAACAATTAATTTGCAAGTGTGTATTACATGATGTGTACATTAATGATGGAGGTCACATGACCTTATATCTCACAATTATTGGGTCTAATGATAAAATTATCATCAAAAGGGATTTTCCTTGCAGGACATTATAAGGCATGTATGATTTTTATTTAGTGTGGAACAGGTTGCTTAGTAGATATGCCTTTTAACCTAACTATATAACTATATTTAGATTTGGTATATTTCACAATTAAGAATTTGAACTTTCCTGACATACAGTGTAGCAAGCTATTGTTGGATTTTTATTGGATCATTATAGTCTTCCATTTGTCCCTGAGTAGTTCATAGTTTTCTCTGTGGTTTAGAATATGAATTATTTTATTCACAACTGCTCTCTTACCACATCTCAAACACATACATTGAATTTAACAGCTTCATTAGGCTTTGCAGACTGTGGAACCATCATATGTGGTGCATAACAAAGTTTAAGAAATCAGTATTGGTTTTGTTGCAATGAAAACAAAAGGATTTATGTATAAAAAGAAAATCAGAACAAGCTATCTCAATGTAAATTGCAATCTATCAACTTGGCATAAATTCTTTTGTTTATTAGGCTTCCCTTATATTTTCAATATTTTGCAAAAGGAATACATTTTTACAAGTTCACATCTGGAAGAAAAGACACCATAGGACACAATATTTTACCTCAAATAGTTTTCAGAAATATTTTGTTAACTGACAAGTTTTATACACAGTTTTTATGGCAAAAATATTCCTGAGTCATAAGCGTCTCAGACAATTACAGCTATGGAATATAGCCTAGTTTAGATTTACTTAGAAAAATAGTGAATAGTGAATACCCTCAAAAGCATGCTTTATCCCACGTTTGCCTATTAGAATAACACTTTGTTGACTATGAGCTCCAAAGTCCAGCATCATGAAATGAGTAAATGCCTTTAGATCCCAATTATCTTTTATTATATAAATGGTGTCTCTCATCTCTCATTTCAAAAGCTATTATGACTTTCTGTTCTCTGTACCCCATTCCCTCCCATGTCTTTCAACAGCCCTCTATCTTTTTTTTTATGCCCTTATTTGTCTTTTCAGTCTTTCTTTCTCTATCTCTGTCTTTTTTTTTCTCTCTCTACTGGCACATTCCCTTTCACAGTGGTTAACACCTTTTATTATGCTATAGGTGGCCTGGTTCTCTTTTTTGCACTTACATTTTTGCACTTATGTTATTGTTTCTGGAGGAGAAGATGGGTGAGCCTAGCTTGTGCAGTGTCCAGTCACTTTTCCTAACTAGGCAATCATTGGTGTTTTTGGTTAGGGTTATATTGGTGACCTTTTCTTTAAATCGGCCATACCCACATCCCCAGCCTCCCTCTCCCTTAGAATATTTATTCCCCCCTTTTTCTTCCTTCCAGTTGCCCTCCCTCCCATCTCCCCCTTTCTCTCTCTTATTAAAAAATATAGTAAAATAGAATGAAAAGAATGGACCCCTTTAGGTGTCAATCCAGGAGATAAGCTGTGATCTATACTGATTTGTATCTTTAGAAATATAGTAATCTCAATGGTATATTTGGAGACTCTATAGGGACCACAGACTACTCTCACATGTTTAATCTGATCTATTTTGCTCAACCAGATTTTGACATTGTGCACATGTCTCTAATCATGTTTATAACCACACTCATGTGTAACATGAGTGTTTCATTTCACACATTTTTGGCTCTGGGAGTGGTATGCTTTGTGGCTAGAATTGTGGTGAACCGATCAATACAAATGAACTTGGGTTAGAGTCAAGCTCCCTCTTTCATTTGTTTTTGTGCTTTCATTAACAGACCACCAACTACAGGAGGAGGTTGTTGATCCACTGCTGAGAAGCCTGGAGGAGAATACAGGTAATTTGGTTTGTGTGTGTGTTCAGCCTTCCAAAAGCTAAGTAATAACTTTCAATCTTTCTATAATATATCTACTGATAGATAAAATTTGGTAAGTTTTCTTACAAAAAAATTTTGCGTGTGCGAAATATTTGGGACTTTTGATATGTGAAGACTTGTCACCACATTCATTCATTCCCAATGTGTTCCATTTGTGTTTTTTTTTTTTTTTTTGGGGGGGGGCTTATTTTTCATTTTTACCTAAAAAGGGGGGGCTGTCTTATTTGATGGCCCTGCCTTATCATCGGGGAAACACGGTAGGAAGTGAAAAACAAACTGTTCTAGGCTAAACAATACCACTTTACACAAACAACAAACATTCTAAAACACCAGTCCTTAACAAGAGAAGACAAAATGCAAAACTTACCAGACAGGATGCGATCCCCCACTTCGCACACCAAATCTGGTCGTCTATGTTTGAGGTCGCTCCAAGTATGCTGGATTTGCGCCACAGCTGGGCGCGTCCCTGCAGGGGTCCAGAGCCTGTCTGCGAGCCTCTCTGCGATTTTTCTTTTCACAAAAATAGACCTCTGCTGGTCATATCTCTGCCGAATCATAGTCTAAAGAAAAAGAGAAACAAAATATGAGTTATTTTGACAACAACCAAACACCTCTTAAAAAGAAAAAAAAGGATAACTAATTCATTGACTGATTTATATATTTTCAGTTTCAAATTGACATAGTTTGGTTACAAATGTAAACTGTTTGTTTGTTAATATTGTGTCTAGATATATATGGGTATACTATTACTATTACTAAGAAGCTTCCAGTTGCCACCCCACTAAGCTTAATCCTAGTTAAACCATTGTAAAAAATTAGGATAACACACAAAACAACAGCCCCTCCAAGAAAAGAAAAAGACAAAAGGAAAAAGCAAGTTAAACCACACCCTTATATATGCTCAAATTGAAGCGCACTGGTGATAGAAATTCCATTGCAATTAGCACTTGCGCAGTCTGCCAAAATTGGCTGTTTGTTTTTTTTGCAATTGGACATTTCATTAGCATTGATCGATATGATCCTTGCATATGTAAAAACACGGCCTTATATATGCTCAAATGTAAGCGCAGAGATGATAGAAATTCACTTGCAATTAGCATTTGCTAATTAACACACCCTTATATATGCTCTAATATGATTGATATGATCCTTTAGATATGTATAGCAGTAAACAGATATTCTATTAATTAAAACAATTAAATAAGGTTGGGGAGGATTTAATGTTAAAAGTATATATATATATATATATATATATATAAATATATATATATATATATATATATATATTTAGATACATATGTAATTATATCCTACAATAATTATAAAAAAAATATATATATAATTTTTTTAAATTGTAGACCTGTAACTTACAGAAATATGTCCGAACAAGGGTCTAGTAGATATCATGAATATAAAAAAAAAAAAAAAAAAAACATTAGAAATTACCTTCTGGCATAAGCAGAAAACTTTGCTTTTAAGATGCTAATAAATGGAAATAAACACATCTGCCTGTGGACATTAAACTACAAAAAAGCTAATATTGTACAGAGAAATTAGTTTTTATACCTCATTTATCTACACTAAGGATTCTCTTGAATTTAAAAGCGCCGCCAGTAATGCACACTGCTCAGCCGTAGTACACACATTAAAATAATTAAAGGAAATATAAGGTATCTAGCAACAAGGCACAAAGGAGATGTCAGTTAACAGTCTTTAAAGTTGATGAGTATTTTATTTACTTTGCATTTTGCTTTTTCGAGACAATAGTGCAAGCAGAACTCTTATAGTTTTCTCATAACAGGTGTTTTGGTAAATGTGCCCCTTTTTTGTCAGTAATGGAAAAGAAAAAGCGAAATGAGGCATAAATAGGTTAACTGACCTGCAAAGTAGCAGCTCAGGTGAATTAGAATTTTAATAACTGTGACTTTTCCTAATAAGATATCAACACATTTCCCAGTTTATAAAGAATTTTACAATTCATGAAAAGCTGTTGAGGAAAGGGACATTTTTAAAATGTTTTGATTTTTCTCATTGTTTTTTAGATATGCACCTCTAGACAACAAGCATTTTAGTAGGAGGTTAGAAATTGGAGACCAAACCATTTTCTAATAACAATGTTCCTCCTGGCAGGTATAAAAGATACTAAGTAATGAAAATCTGTATTAATATGTATCATCTTCTATATTATAATTTACAAAAATAAGTACTTTATTGTACTTTCCAAATATTTTTTTAAAAAGGTTAATTTTATATAAACTAGGGTACAGCATTTCTCTCCAATTCTTAAAACTAAGGATAATTGCAATTCCCAATATCTGAATTTGTGAGACTTCTGACTTCTGTCCTAAATTTGACTTAATTGCAAATTTTGCAAACCCCTGTTTTTGTACATTGCAGTCATTGGGAAGGGTAGAATTTCATTGCTTTTCCCCATAATTGCTGGGGAGGGCTGAAAGTATCACTGACATATCACTGATTCATCAATAAAATGCGTGTATGCTGGACGCGCACACGGTCGCGCTTCCAGCGAGCCGGTTTCCCGCGGTACACGCGCCTTCACTGCCAGCCGGATTCCTGCCTTGATAATAATGAGCAATAGGGGTCGCGAATCCGCCAATTAAGGCTATTAGATTTCAGCTGCGCGTGCAAACAAACGTATTTGATTACGTGTCACTACCATTTTGGCGATGCTCATTCACCATGTCTGCTACTTGTTTTTCAAGTTCTGGCCAATGTGGGGTGCCTCTTCTTAATGCACACTTACCCCTCGGCATACTCTTTAATGCTTTTTCATTTGCATTCCAGTCACGAACCATCTTTTTTGTTACTCCATATTGTCTTGCAGCAGCGCAGTTATTATGTTCCATGGCAAACTTTACAACTTTGAGTTTGAAACTAGCTTCATATTTCTTTCTTCTTGCTGGTGCAGCCATGATGGTGTTTTCACTTTTGGACATTTCTATATACAGTAAGGTATTGTATGTACTGGTGCTTTACTGTATGAAGAGGTACAGCTACAGATACAACAACCAGCCAAGTGATGTAACCTTACAGGCGACTGGCTGGTTGTTGTATACTGCTTTAATTGGTTAGGCTACCGGTATTTTATTGGTTACAATTGGTCTGCCTATCACTGTACTGTTCCTTCTGCCTGTCAGATCGCACTATTGTGCGAGAACTGACAGGCAGAAGGAACAGTACAGTGATAGTAATTGGAGGAGGGATACAGGAGGAGCCTACACTGCTCCACACTCCTCCAAGGAATGAATGGGCGCGTTCCTTTTAATGGATGGGCGTGTTCTAGTGGAGAGCCAATCCAGGCTCTCCACTAGAGAGCCAATCCAGGCTCAGGTCCTCCTGTGCAGGCTCGCGTTGCTGCACAGGAGGACTCACGTAAGCTGCAAAGCAGGAAGACAGAAGAAGGAACAGAAGGAGGACTCGCGGGGACTCCGGACGAGAAGGAGGACTCGCGGGGACACCGGACTCCGCAGGTAAGTACCGGTACCCGGCGTATGAGACGACCCCCGACTTTGGCACAGATTTTTCGGGGTTAAAAAGTCATCTTATACGCCGGAAAATACAGTAATTGTATTATATAAATAATATATAAGCTACTGTACAGGTACATTACATTATACACTATTTTTTTTAAATTTTTTTTTAAATATTTTTTTTTAAGATTTTTTTTTTTAAAGATTTTTTATATTTTTATGTTTTATAAAAAAAATTTATTATTAAATTTATAAAATTTTGGACATATTTCGGTGAGTTATGCGGTCATTCGGTGAATTATAAGTAATTATTGAGTAATTCGGTGAGCGTAACTATGCACAAAACCGAACACTGGCTACAAGCGGGTAATGATGCGCATACAGCAGACGTACGTGCAAATGCGTGGCGTGGCCACGTTTTGCAGTAGGCGGGAGTTAACCAGGAAGTTGGAGATCTGTACATCAGGCCGCGCCTGTTGTTTGGATAGAGGGACCTGCGCTTTATTATTAAGTTAAGTGATTTTTTTGAAAAGTTTTAGGGGGGGAGCGGGGAGTGGGATTATTTTTACTACAATAAGGCCTATTTTTGTCCATGTTTGAAACACATTTCAATGTGTTTTATGCATCATGCATGTTTGCACATTTCAATGTGTTTTTTGCATCATGCATGTTTGCACATTGAAAGGTGTTTTATGCATCATGCATGTTTGCACAGTTCAATGTGTTTTATGCATCATGCATGTTTGCACATTTCAATGTGTTTATGCATCATGCATGTTTGCAGATTTTAATGGATTTTATGCATCATGCATGTTTGCACGTTTCAGTGCGTTTTTTGCATCATGCATGTTTGCACGTTTCAATTAGTTTTTTGCATCATGCATGTTTGCACATTTCAATGTATTTTTTTATGCATCATGCATGTTTGCACATTTCAATGTGTTTTTACGGTGCTTCTCAAATTCCTCAGCCTAAGAACTCGCCATCTTTATTCCTTCACATGTCCTAAACCCTTGTTTGTAACTACTTGAAATGTTGAGGATCCCACTAGCTACTACTCAACCACATTTCTTGGAGGTTGTTGCAGTGCATTTCAAATGCTTGTAATTTGGTGGCCTGGGATTTATTAGATATTTTGGGACTATTATCTATGAGTGTCCTCATAGGCTGCAAGATATGACATGCAGAATTCCCACACACAGATATCACACTGAACCAGAGATGTTGTTACACATGCCCACGGAGTGGATATATTTTACCAAGCAGTTTTTTATATAGAAGCCAAAGCACAGCTATAGATTGGGGGACGGATTGTGTCCCCATCTCATTCTAGCTGCGCTCTTCTCACTGCCCAGCTCTTATCGGCAGCTGGAATCCTCTGCACGGATGGCACCTGAGAATGGAGCGTCCGTCCTTTATTGTTCTTTCAATGGATTACAGCTGCAGATGAGTGCTGGGTAGAGGTCCACACACCTAAAGTTGGCTGTTCACAACTATGTACATGCACATATTTTGATGTGTGTATGTATGCTTTGTAGGAATCTTCAGGATTCTACCCCATTAGGCTCAATCAGAGGTAGATCATTTGAAGAGCACTAATTTGCCTCCTCGCTATCACGCAAGGCTGGAAATTATCTTTCTTCTTTCTACTGCCTCACATAGATATTCCCATGTTTTGTTTTTTTATAGATTTTTTTTTCACGTGTCAACAAAAGTGTCAGAGAAGTGCGGTGGCCATATTTGGTCCCTAGACTAGACTAGATTTGTGTTCATTTAGTGAACAAAGATGCAACTGTGTATTTTGAAATAATCTTTAGCTTTTTTTAAGGTCATTACAGCAATACTTGTTGTTCATACTTGATTAGAATCACTTTGACAAATTTACAAACTGGAACATTCTTCGGGGAGTAGACAGCACAACTGCAGTTGGAGCATACTTGGGCAGCATCAAAAGAAACTTAGATATGTAAAGTGTCAAAGTGCGAGGGTTACCAACCTGTGGACATTGGGCAAACACAAAATAGAGATTAAGCTATTTTATACAAACAAGCGTCTTCACACAGGATACCAACTCAAACCCACACTGGCAATCTCATGGAGTCCTGAAAAATTTGAGTGAAGAATGTTCTCACCTAGCACCCCGCATCCACTTATATAGTTCGCCCAAACCGGCCAGGGCCCACTTCACCAGCCTGGCCACGTGCGCGGCCCACCCTAGCAGCCCAGCCACGGGCCACCTTCACTTCCTGGCCACAGCCACGGGACACCCCCACAGCACGCCCATGGTCCACCTGCACAGCACGGGCGCGCGATCGATGGCCGCGCGTACTTTCGCGCTTCCAGCGAGCGCGGATTTTATTGATGAATCAGGGGCATATTGTTAATGCAAGTCAAGTGAAGGTAAAAAAACACCAAAGAGGTCATTTTCCAAAAATGATCTCATATTTCACCCCCAAGCATAAATAAGTAAAAACACAATGCTATTTTGTTCTCAATGCTAATGACTAAACTGTTGAAATCCCACAAAAATGCAAAAATCAATTCACATTGGTAATTAGGTAATGTAAAAGGATTGAACTTACATGGTTGCCAACCATCAGAGTCATCCCGGTAGTCCACCCCTACCACCGTTTCTGGCCCAATGAATGTCAACGCCAATCTTTCATACTCCTTGAGACTCTGCACAAGATGTTCAGGATAGGTCCCACTCCTTCTGGCCTCTGTGGCCAGGACCCTTTTGACATGTCTAAAGATGTCACTCACACGTTTTTGACACTGAGTAATGGTCTGTTGTATACTGCCCACTGCATTTACACTCCTGGCAATTTTCTCCCAGAGTCCCTGCCTTACAGCATGGGAAGTCTGGAAGTGCAAGCCCCCATGGAGTCTAGGAAAATGTACGTAGGACTCCATGAGGGCTGCATTTTGCTCAGGAGAAGCTGGTTGCCTTGGAAGCAGAATCCCTGGTCCGGCTCAAACTGGCTGAGGTGACAGGTTGAGGGACCAGGGGCCTAGACGTTACTTGGTCTGCTTCACAGAGCAACCTAGCTGGCCTGAGGGAGCTGCCTGTTGGTCTATGGACTGAAGACCCTGGGGTGGTAGTGGTGGTTGTGGTGGGGGGTCCACCAGCAGCAGCAACAGTAGTGGTGGTGGTGTTGGCAGTGGTGGCGGCCGTTCTCCTTGGCTCCATGTAACTAGAAGTAACAAAATAAAAGAGTTATGGGACAACACACCCAAAACATTTTTTGGAGGAAAAAAGTCAATGGAGTATTCTTACTTGTTCTTGTCGCAGCCTTTGTTCTTTTGACGTTTTTTTTCTTTTTTTTCTCCAAGTTTTGGTTTGCATGAGCAGAATGGCTAAGAAACTCTGTGCAAATTTATAGGGATTCAGTGCGTGCGCACGCAAACGCGCACACATTCACGCAATCGCGTACGCAACCACGTACGTACGCAGACGCATTCAAATGTGTGCCAGTTCAAGGATTTTGTTTGCTGTTGTCATGGATCCGAATTTGGAACTAGAGTTGCTCTTTACAACTGCTGTTGTGACATTAAACTCAACATTCCTTGTCATAACAAAAGAAGAGCAGCAGCAACAACAACAACAGCAACCAGAGGAGCAAGCTCATACTTCCCAAACGGTCCGGGCACCACGCATCTTCTTGGAGCGTAGCC
>NC_092858.1:127628476-127684191 GCF_032062135.1 Pyxicephalus adspersus
GATGACATATTATGAAGTGTTACATAGTATATATACAGCTTGATCTCAATTAGTTTGCAGTGTTGCAAGGGAAACCAAAAAGTATGAAAACAGTGCAACAAATGTAACAATAAATAATTAATTTTGGTAATGAGTACAATGTAACCTAAAAAGTTGCAATTACCCAAAAGAAGATGAAGCATTAAAGATTCTAATAGACCTGTAATGAACTGTAGATGCGCACAGAACAGAGAGCAGGTGTGCGCTAATTAATTGCTATGATCTCTCCATTAGCTGAACAGATCTTCCTTAATCGCGCAGCTGAAATCTAATCGCCTTAATTGGCAGATTCGCGACCCCTATTGCTCATTATCAAGGCAGAAATCCGGCTGGCAGTGAAGACGCGTGTACTAGCGCACTCGGTTCGCTGGAAGCGCGAACCGGCACGCTGGAAGCGCAAACGTACGCGCGTCCAGCTACGCGCATTTTATTGATGAATCAGGGCCTATGTCTTTATTACCAACTTTAAATGTTTGTTCTGCAAAAAATATTTTCTTACCTTATTTTCCACACTTGAAAGGTAATAATTCTTGGGACATTTTTTTAACTATTTTAGCTTTATATGGAAGTGTGGGTTGACATGTGTTTGAGTATTTTTTTTTGTCATGCAAATTTAAAAAAAAAAAATTTAATGTGACCTTTTAGAAAATGTGTTTATTTTGAATAAAGTTGTTTTAAAAAATGTTGTAGTTGTTTTTTTTTTTTGTTTTGTTTTTATGTGTTCTCCTCTACAATCTCCCAGGATCTTTTAACCTTGGGTGATCTAACAGACCTACAATTTAACAATCCAATTTAAGTAATTTAAGTAATTATTGTGAATGAACTGTGTTCTACCAGTTGAAAAACGTTCTGGCCACGTTTTTCATTCTGGTAAGTTTTTCTTTTTATGTGTATATTGGTTGTTTTGCTTCATGTGCACTCATGTATGTACATACATGCATATATGTATGTATGCATTTATGTGTGTACATATACATTAAAAAAAAATTGAAATTATAGGAAGAAGTAGGCAAAGAGCCTTTTTTGGCATATTACTTAACATGCTTCAAATTGAAAAGATTGCCTTTTTCTTCCTATGATTTCTGATGTCATAAGCTTGCCTCAAAGCAACATTCATGGATGATATTGCTTTTGGTTTAAGGAGGAATCCACCTCTATCTGCTTCCACTACCAAGTGGAGGTGAGTAAGTAAATATATAGTGGACCAAGGTCTAAAATGGCATTCAAACCTGCATAAACACCCTGAAAGGCTGTAAAAGCAGGAACATATATTTGGCACAAAGTGGATTTGTCCCTGGAAGTTTTATATACTAGTACTATTTGAATTGTGTAAACACCTAAATAATGCATACAATCCAGTATTTATTGAGCAAAATTAGGTTGAGCAAGAACAGAACATCTGTTCATTTCTAAGAGCTTGTGAGCTTGTCAACAAATCTGTTTAATGTTGTGCTTGGCAACCTCGACCTCCATCAATTACCATCAGGTGTGTTAGAATGAATATGCAACCCAGCTGGACAGCTAATTGAAAACCTGTTTGGACAGCAAGTAGAAGTGTGCTTGTATACAATGGGGCTAAGAACAGGCAGCACAGCACAATGAGAAATAACCTATAACACTACTACAAATGAACAGAGGAGTTCCGTAGAACAGTGGCAGCAAATCAACATGAGTGAAGTGTGTTAAAGTAAAACTACAGCTTATTCAGCAAATGTCAGACTATTAAAAGAAATAAAAACCATGGCAATGTATTCTTAAAAGGAATATGTACATAATACATTTAAATACCAATATGTGACAATCTGACTTTGAGAATGGGACAAGAGCAATGAGGGGGGTCAAGTAGTAGCAGTTTGGAGTGGAAACCATGCATACATTTGTACTAATTATTTGTGGATAACATGACAAAACATTGCTGAAGAATTGCTAAACAACAGAAACTGTAATTAGAAACCAGGCACAAAAACATTGCAGCAACAGATGAAGCTAACAACAAAAATGAAGATTACAAAATGTCACATCAATGCATACCATCCAAGCAAAAATATTTGATTAATTGCCCCTCCTCCCCACACACACAAACAAACCAGTCTAGTTAAAATATTAAAAATGAAAATACATATGTATTTATTTACATTTAAATCTATTTTGACATACACACACAAGTGAAATCAATAAATGTTTCTTGATACATGTATTATAACATCTTTGCCAACAATACATTTTTTCAAATATTTGATTTCTCTAAAGCCAAACTCTAAGGAAATATTAATCTGATGCAAAATGCTTTTGAACTTTTTTTTTACATTCATACTATTGTGTGATGACATATTATAAAAAGCAAATTATTATATATACAGCTTGATATAAATAAGTTTGCAGTGTTGCAACCAAACAAAAGTATCAAAACAACAACTGTAACAAATCAAAATATAGATGAATCAATTTTGTGAATTAGTATTATGTAACATAAAAATGTAGCACACACCAAAAAAAGATCAAGCACTAAAGATTCAGATTGACCTGTAATGGACTGTAGGTGCGCACAGAACAGGGCCCCAATTGATTGATATGACATCACCATTGACAGAGCTTAACAGATCCTCCTAAATCGCGCAGCTGAAAATTAATCACCTTAATTGGCGAATTCTCTACCCCACTGCTCATTTATCCATGCTGTACTCCGGCAGGCGAGTGCACTAGCACTTGGCCACGGCGCGCGGTAATTCATAATAACGCAGCGAGTTTACGCGCATTCTCTTGATAAATCTGTCCCATTATGTTTTTGAAAATATTATGACTTGCACCAATTTGATACAAAATGTATCATTTGGTATGGACGTGGTATGTGTGCCAAAGAATTCAACTTTTAGAATACCGGTCCAAACCATATTTTAATAAAATGTAATCTTTTGTAAAACTATTTTTTATTCAATTTATGTTAAAGAACTGAACATTTTTCTTACAGTGCTTTTTTCTCAATATGTATTTTTCAAACTGACTCATTTGTCATTATCCTTTCTTGTCATTTTTTACAATTTATCTCAATTGAAGCATTTAATGAGGTCATACCACGAGAAGGGTGCTCATATATTGCATTAGGTGTAGCATTACTCTCTTCTTTCTCTTTTGTTCTATATTTTATTCTGCACAGAGTTGGACAAGTACCAAGAATTGCGTTAAGAAACACTTTGTGGGAAAGAAAATCTCAGAGAGATAAAACCTTTTTATGGGTTTTAGCCAAAATCCTACTTCTTATTCTTTGTGAAATGGAAGAAATATTTCTGGATTTAAAATTAACATTTCTGAGATATGACAATCAGGTCAGCACCAATAAACCCTTCAGATATTGAGCAAATGTCCGAAATGCTTTGTGTAAATTATTCACACTAGACTGAATCACTGCACAATCCCAAGGTAAAAAAGCAGCCATTAAAGGGTTTATATTTACAATGGTATTTAAAAAAATAATATACCATTACATGTACACAAGTTATATACTGCATATAATAACATTTACAATATAAAATTTGCATGGACATTCCCAAAAAATACCAAAAATCTAGTGATTTGATTGTAATTGTTTTATTTAACCTACATGATAAAAGGTTATATAGACCATGGTAAAACTAATCCTAGTCTGAATAGTAAAATGAAAACACATGCTAAAAAGTGAATAAAACAAGTAATTTGAAAGTAGTAAAAACCATAAAAGATTAGGTAATCTATATCTATCTATCAATCATATTTCTTATACTGTAGACAGAATATTGAACACCAGAAAGAACCTGCATCATAAGCATTGTAATTCTGAAGAGCTTTACCCCCTATTTTTAGTTATATTTCACAATTCCCAGGCAGCAGGAGCAGTTCTAAGCTCCTTCTTTTTTTGTTCATCTAACAGCCCTTATCTGGTTTGCAAAAACAGGCAGCAATTTATGGGGCTGAAGCTCATACATACCTATAAACTAAGGGTTTAAAACCACTTGAAAAAAAGGGTAACATAGGACCAAAATGCACGTTTTTATCCTGGTTTTGTCTGACATTTATACTTTTATCTAAGCAGAAGGGTTGCTGCACATTTTCACAATGTGCTACATGAGGCATCCAGGGGTGATTTGCTGCCACTGTCACCCTCATATTCTTAAAAGGGAACTACTTGTTACAGCTATTACAAGTGGTTTTAACATTAGGTTTACCTGTCAATGACGGGTATAGTAGCTGTCCAACCTAGACTGTGACTCAGAAACACACTCAGATTTCAGTTCTGTTTCTGAGCACCACCTATTTAAAACGCGTGCAAAAAATGCTAATAAATGCTTGCTCAAATGGTTTCAAGTGGCTGAATTCAACTATATGGAGGTGGTTGGGTTGTAAAACTGCTCTCTGCTCTGGGTGTCTAAAAAAAAATTTCTTGCAAACACTACCACCTGAATATGCCAATATTAAAATGATATTTAATGATAGCTAGGTCTCATCTTTTATATTTTAAGTGTTTTTAAGGGATAGCAAAGTATACAGTGTTAAAAAAAAACACTAGTCTGAACCTATCCTAAAGGTTTTAAGGCATCACTCATGGACAGTTTATAATATCATATACATAGGACATATTTCGGCCATATTTTTCACATATTTTCAAATATATCCTATATGTACGACACTTCACTCTATTTGTAAAGATACACTATGATTACTTTGGATCATTTGTAAATAACTTGAATATATACGATCATTTGCCACAAAGTCCTCCTTTGTCTTCTGTTCATCTAATGTAATTTTTAGCATTTGTGCACAAAAAATTCATGACCCTTTTTCAGGCATGTTACTTTGGTGGCCAGGTACAAGGAGATCAGAGCACATGTGCACCCCTTCCTGTTTCATATTAGGCCCTATGTCCTTCTCCCTTTTTAAAGAGACTTCCAGATTACAACATTAACCACCCTAAACAATTCTGGTCATCCTTTTGCACAACCTGATATGAAGAGGTCTATTCCACAACAGGGGACACCCCCTCCCAACTTAAATATTGAGGAAAGCATGGGCCCAGTAGGGTACAGGAAGGGAGCAGGCCAAATGATCATAGCCTCTTTCCATTTGTATAGCCACCTATTCTTAAAGCCTGAATATAAGTTTGCTTTGGGTTAAATGTAAAACTAATGTTTTTTTAAGTTAATAACGAAAAAAAAATCACATGCAGATTTAGGACATCCTAAACATGTTATTTTAAGAATTTGTTAAAAGACATTGTTTTCCTCAAGTTGCAAGTTTGCATTATGTACTATAGCTTTTTTCTTTAAATTTGTGAATAAAAGTTTAAACATAAAAGAGTAACATGAATTGACTCTAAAATAACCTATTGTAAATCAAAACATCGGGTTGCTCATGAGCTTAAATTCAATGCAATTAACTACCCCTGACAAAATTTTAACTTTACCTGATGTACAAAAAAACACATGCATGTCGATCAAATGTTTGCAAATTTGGGCAAATTTGATCATTCCTATCAGTCAGTACTAAAACGATTATCCTGAATGTATTTAGTTTTTTTGCCTAATGAAAGTTTGAAACTTGTTTGTTCTTTAAATCATTTCTGTTACTCACTGCTTATTTCACTGCCTTCAGGGTTTCTGACCTGGCCTGTCACTGACTCTGTTTCTGCCTGCTGTAGTGGTACCCTCTTGCCAGACTGGAGCTGACCCCTGACAAGGTAAGTGTCATCCCCTGACAATTTGTCCTATTAAACATTACCATACAAGGTGGTGAATCAATCTTAGGAATTTCCTAGTACTTTGCAAATTCCTGCTGGATTTCTTATCCAGAAGGGCCCCAAGCATAAAAGGTTCTAGTTAAAAATTAGGTAGAACCCATGTGGTTTGTAAGGGCTTTGTAAAGTATTAGAACACCTATAAACATCTACACAGAAATTTGCAAATGTCTGTACAAGCAGAAAAACAATCATTTTTTCCTGAAACCAACTGTGGACAGTAAACACTATGATTTTTTTGCTACTTTTCTGAACAGCCTAAGGCTTACCTTAAATATAAATCATGGGTAAAAGCAGTGCTAGCACTAAGAGATTATGTAAAATGTAATTGCTAAACTCATTCCAAGGGTTACTAATTGCCTAGATTAAAATTGATCATTTGATTTTGGTCACACACCTGAAACAATCATGCAGATAACTGTGTGACAACTTGTGTGACAATTAGCTGAATACATGTGCTGCATACTCATTCGGGGTATGTGATTCAGAAAATATTAAAGATAAAGAATAAGAACACCAACCAGGCACTTAGATTTTTTTGTGTAGCAGGCCTGATGTAATAGATTAAATTTTTTTGTCAGAGAACAGTCCACTTTAAGGGTAAAAGTTTAAGTAAACTCTAAACATACATGTAAATAAACACATTAAATGCATAGAGCCTGATTTAATGAAGCTCTCCAAGGCTGGAGAGTATACACTTTCATCAGTGAAGCTAGGTGATCCAGCAAATAAATAAATATTAAATCAGGCCCATACTATTTAAGAATGTTATCATACCTACCTTAGATTTGTATTCCTGTTTCTACAGTCCAAAAATTTTCACATCTCATGCACACAGATCATTGCTGTCTGGCAGGGCTGGAAACGTGGTATTTTTTCCATTGTAGTTATGTAGAATTTTTAAGTCCCCTTCAACCCTTAGCCAATGACTGCACTATAAAGAAAAATCAATGCACTGGTTAGCTCATCTCCTTGTTACTTTACTCTCAGAGCTGCTTTAATGTTTGTCTCTCATTTTTGCTGTTAAGCTTTAACTATGGGTTGATTTAGAAGTTAGGGGGCTTTTTAATGTTTAAGAAATGTTGTACAGATTTAGACACTCAAAGGGTTGGTAGGCATGGATTTGAAAAAAAACTAACAGTATTAGGATGACATAAAAGGGAACTACAATACTGTACTAAGGTTGCATTTCACTATACTGTTTAAAAATTGCCATATCCTATTGCCCTTGTGTGGCCCACTTCGAACATCTGTGCTTGTGCAGGGATCAGCGCAACAATCAAACTCCACCAATCTAGCAGAAGGGTAACAGTAATTCAGATGGGATATCAAAGGCCAAAGAGAGTGCATAGTCAAGGATTCAGGCAAGCATCAGCTAAAGTATCATGCAACAGAAGATCTCGATTTGGATCAACTTTTTGGGGGGTTTTGGCCAATCAGGGAGCAAGTTAATGGCACCACCTAGCAAAATGTACCAGGCTCCAAGATCATGAAGGGACAGATGTTTTATTGGCAATACAACAATGTTTGAGTCTATGTTGGATGGCAAAGAGGGGAAAGTATATTTTACTAATAAGTGAAATTTTCATAAAAATGTTTGGTAGGGTAGCCAGAAAGGGTAAATGAGCTAAAACATTTCATTCAAAAATATGAAATTAAAAGTAGAAAAGATGTGTCTCCGCATCCAACCTATCTGTTAATAGATTTACACATTCACCCAATATACACTGGTATGAATGAAATAGTATCTCATACATAATGGGGATCTGCAGTTAGTAAGCTTCACCTGGTAACTATTTTGTATGGCTTCAAATGCAAATGTCTGGTAACACTTCAATATGTGAGGTCTTAACAACTGGAATATTCACTTATGATAATTCCATCCTAAAGGTTAAGAACATAAGCATATATTTGTTTTCATTTCATTGCCTTGAATGTATTTTTTGTATACAGCATAAATTGATGGTTTGACGTGTTTCTCTTCTTCTACATGTGAATCATTCTTTGTTACCAGTTCTCCTAAGTCTATTTGTGCTCTTTGTTTACTCCTAATTCCATTTATGCCTCTATATCACAATATCAGAGAAGGGCCAGCACAAAGAGTGGTTCACAGACACAAACAGAAAAACATAGACTGGCACCGTGATGCACTCTGGCAGCAATACAAAGGTTGGCATGCACACAATGATCATCTGGCTCCCTGAGTAATAGGTTGGCACATAAAATAAAAAACTGAAACCTAAGCAGAAAGTCACAAGAATGCACATAGACAGTCATAGCTATTCGGCTCCAGAATGACACTAAGTGGTTCAGAAAATGGCAAAGAATTTGGTGACACATAGACTGATAAATAACAAAAAATGAAACAGATAAAATCTGGCACATTCTTATCATTTCTAGTGACATTTGGTTAATTGACAAATACTGTTCATGGGCAACACAAGACAATTATCTTTACATAGATTCGATAACACAGTCAATACAAATTTATTGACTGTGTTGCCTTAAAACCTACACCCTAGCTTTCTGATACATACTGGTAAATAACAGGTTTAAGGTGAAATATTGCAGCAAATGATGTTAGTGGCAATTGGGTGAATCATTTTAAAAATATAGAACTATTTTTGTATAAACTATTTTATATGTTCTTTAAAGTTTCTAAAACTGTTGAAATGTTGAAAGGAAAGAAATAGAAAGCTTTGCTTCCATCTCCTACAATGTAATTGCCTAACATTAACTATTAGCAAGGCTGGCCATTACAGGGATTTTTCTAGTGATAACAAGAAATTTCCTTTGTGGTACAGATTTCTAGTTGGCACGCAGTTAATTACCCCAACCTATAAAAACATTGTTGAAAAGCCTTAAAAAAGATACTTTGTGGGTTGTAGTACATACAGTTAGGTCCATAAATATTTGGACAGAGACAATTTTTTTCTAATTTTGGTTCTGTACATTACCACAATTAATTTTAAATGAAACAACTCAGATGCAGTTGAACTGTAGACTTTCAGTTCTAATTCATAAGATTGCGATAAAAATGTGAGGAAGTAAAGCCTTTTTTGAACACAATCACTTAATTTCATTATCAATTAAGCAAATAGTCTGGAGTTGATTTGAGGTGAGGGGGGGGGGGGGGTTGAATGTGGAAGATTTTGCTGTGAACAGACAAAATGCGGTCAAAGGAGCTCTCCATGCAGGTGAAACAAGCCATCCTTAAGCTGCGTACACACATATATATATATATATATATATACATATATCTAAATAAATATATATATATACTGTGTATATATACGTGTGTACAATATCTTTGAACGATCGTGTCATTATCTGTATGTACTGTATGTACAGGATCGGTGCTATACGATCGTTCGCAGATATCGCGCAGGATCGTTCTTCGTTTGTTTACAAACGATAATAATTGGAAGTGTGTACGCAGCTTTAAGCTGCAAAAACAGAAAAAACCCATCCGAGAAATTGCTACAATATTAAGAGTGGCAAAATCTACAATTTGGTACATCATGAGAAAGAAGCAAAGCACTGGTGAACTCAGCAACGCCAAAAGACCTGGACGTCCACAGAAGACAACAGTGGTGATGATCGCAGAATCATTTCCATGGTTAAGAAAAACCCCTTCACAACAGCCAACCAATTGAACAACAGGAAGTAGGCATTTCAATATCCAAGTCTACCATAAGGAGGAGACTGCATAAAAGTAAATACAGAGGGTGAACTGCAAGGTGCAAGCCACTCATAAGCCTCAAGAATAGAAAGGCTAGATTCTAGACATCTAAAAAAGCCAGCACAGTTCTGGAAAAACATTCTTTGGACAGATTACCAAGATCAACCTTTACCAGCATGATGGCAACAAAAAAGTATAGAGAAGGCGAGGAACATCTCATGATCCAAAGCATACCACATCATCTGTAAAACATGGCGGAGGCAGTGTGATGGCTTGGGCGTGCATGGTTGCCAGTGGCACTGGGACACCATCCATGATGTGACACAGGACAGAAGCAGCCGAATGAATTCTGGGAGGCATTTCATATTACAGATGGACAATGACCCAAAACATACAGCCAAAGCAATCCAGGAGTAATTTAAAGCAAATAAGTGGAATATTCTTTATTGGCCAAGTCAGTCACCTGATCTGAACCCAATTGAGCATGCATTTCACTTGTTGAAGACTAAACTTCGGACAGAAAGGCCCACAAACAAACAGCAACTGAAAGCCGCTGCAGTAAAGGCCTGGCAGAGCATTAAAAAAGGAGGAAAACCAGCATCTGGGGATGTCCATGAGTTCATAACTACAGGCTCTCATTGCCAGCAACGGGTTTTCAACCAAGTATTAGAAATTAACATTTTTTTTTCAGCTTTCTAATTTGTCCAATTACTTTTGAGCCCTTGAAATGAAGTGATTGTGTTAAAAAAAAGGCTTTAGTTCCTCACATTTTTATGCAATCTTTTTGTTCAACCCACTGAATTGAAGCTGAAAGTCTGCAGTTTAGCTGAATCTGAGTTGTTTCATTCAAAACTAATTGTGGTAATGTACAGAACCAAAATTAGAAAAAAATTGTCCTTGTCCAAATATATATAGACCCAACTGTAGGTAAAACTATATATTATTAAAAGGTATAAAGTGTCTTCTACATGTTGCTAACGATACAAATGCTGTTTTTTGATAATCAGCACTGAAAAAGCTACTTAAAGCAGCTGTGAATCGCAGACTAGGGGCTCTACTTATAAAACAGGGAATCTGACATTCCAGAGAATAGTCAATGTGTATAAAAAGACAGTAATTAATTTCCATGGGGGAAATATTGGGGAAATGTCTAATTCCCAGTTTTATAAATAGAGCCCTGGGACTTTGGATGTCAAATGTAGATGTTCTTATATTCTTCAGCTCTGTTTGTCCATTTTTGCTTCACTTGCTAGTACCAAATAGTGTGGTAAAACCATAGCAATTTAAATAAAAAATTTACATACCCACATCTAAAATATATGTGAATATAATTTTTTTCAGATTTTATTAATTTTAGCTAGGGAATATTTGAGAAAATGACAATTTATTATCTTTGAATCAAAAATCTAAAAAAAACCCTAAAGATATAAAAGGATTGGGTTTGCTTTTGTTTTTTTGGATTTAGGCATACATACGGAAACAGTAATAGAAGAATGCATTAAAGCTGGCATAACAGGAAGGGTAACCCTGAATCTAGGATCCAAAATAACCATACAAAATACAAATGAAAGGTACAGTACTTGACTATATATAATACAAATGTAAACAAATCCTACTAAAATTGTTACTATACATTGTAATTTCTCCAATGCAACACTGGATTTGAATGAATATATTAATATTAATTGTCCTGTAAAATTTCAAAACCAAAGCAATGAACATAAAATAGTGATATTTATATTCCAATGGTGCAGAAAAATTTTTACAATAAAGATTATTTATTAATGCTTCATGAAAATTAAGAAAAAACTCTGCATACTTGTTCACAGTCATGAATCAATACTCCTGTCTGAATCACTTAGGATCAGAATTTCAGATTCTATTGGACTTAGAGGCATGGCCAGGAGAAAGAATATAATCTCTTCTTTTACAGGTATGCCGTGTAGCACTCACCCTTATAAGGGTGTTGCAGGAAAATCTTTGTTTGTAAATAGACTGTACACTATATTTCCATAGATATGAATATATGTCATAGGCTATATCCACAATGCTAAAGCGTACCTAAACTAAGAATTTTCACTTTATATAAAAGGGTAGACAACCCCTTTTACTTAAAGTAAAAATTCTGTTTGTTAGTATTTTTTTTTTAAGTGCAACAAAAAAAAAGGGTCATGCACGGCCTCCCTAATTCTCGAGCACCTAGGCAATCGAGAATGAATGTAAGCACAAAGCCTCCCGGGATACCTAGATCACGCATTCCAGGAGACTCTTGTCTGCTCCTTCTGCGCATGCCCTAGCATCTTGGGCATGCGCAGAAGGAGCCCTTTTATCAAAAGGGAAAAAATTGCCTATCGCATGCGCAGTGAGATCGGCAAGTTTTTTCCCTAATCCACCTCTCCCGATCTTGCGTCTACGTCGAGTGACTTAAGAAGAAGAACCCGGAAGAAGAAGAGAAGATGACGGCACCTGGCACGTCGGCCCGAAGATGGATACCGGGATGACACGGGACCCGATTAAAGACACCTCCTGACGGATCAACGTGATTTTTTTTGTTTTGGGTCTCCTAAGTATAATCAAACAATGCATGAAGGTAAGTATGAAAATGCTTGAGATCTGTTTACCCCTGTCCAGTCACACAAAGGACAATAAAACAGATGCCAGTAAACATACAGTTCTAATAATAGAGCTGATTAACAGTAGGGCCTTTAAGGGGTAATAAATGAATCAAGCCAGAAACCAGCTAAAAGGAGCCAGAAGCTAGCAAGAGCCCGAGGAAGCGTGTGGAACCAGAACAAGCAAGTCAGCAAGAGTCAGTGAGTAAGCAAGAAATAGTTAGCCACCAAACCAGAACAAATACATATAGGAACTGACTTTTCTCTTACTGTGCTGCTTTTGCATGCAGTTTATAGGATAGTAACTTGCAAAGTATTACATTTGAAATTATATAGCATCTAGTCAACTATTTTTAGAAGGTAGTCAGCAATGTTAGGCAGTTAAGAAAGCCTTGAAACATCTTGATTGGTTTCTGTTACACTCATTGGCCGAACTAAAAATTCTGAAACTAGTAAATGATAAATGTGAGTGTTGCAAATGAAACAGCATTGATCACAATGCCAAACTTATGTATGAGTGATAAAAGCAACTCTGGACAATTTCATAAACAATTTTTTCTACCTATGTTGTTAATAACACAACAGACAACTAATATTAAAGCTACAGTATTTAGTACATTATAAACATTCAAAATAAATGTAGGTTGAACATGAGCTTTAAAACACTTTTGATGTATTTTTGCATGACAGTTTCTTCTCCAAAGTAGAATTTAACTGTTTTTAAGCATAAAAAATAATAAGTTCCATTCAACACTAAAAATTCTAGAACAATTTAAAAGTGAAGTACTGTGCTTGATTTTAACATGAAAGAACAAAAATGTGGAATATCATTATTCACAAAGAAAATGACAAACAGACAAAAAGGATGTGGTTGGGTGCTGGTACACAGATGTCTTCAAGCAGAAAAGCTGTAAAGTGGAAAAGGTCTGTATTTAATGCCATGTGTTTAACAAGCGCATATTGTAGCTACAGATGCAGGGCATCCTTTTTGTTCACTGCCTATTTGTGCAAGGAGTGTTTGATGTAAACAGATTTGGAACCATTTTTGAAATGAGTGTCAGAAGAGGTATGAAAACATAGATGCTTGGTATAAGGCTTTAATAAACCAGAGATACAGGTTTTGGCAATGCTTTTAAATTAACAATAAATACTCTTCAAACCCCACTAAGGGACCCACTAAAAAGTTTAAGTACATGCTTATGAAACATAATGCTTTTAAAGTGATGATTATTATTCTATTAAAAAAACACAGCAGCATTCATATTTATGGCAAATATAACAATGGGAACAAGTGTAAAGCTAAATCACTGACAAGTGCTGTATGGGGATGTAAACAAATATAAATTTTATTAAAATGCACAGCTATACAAGAATATATTTCATTTATATTCTCTCAAAAACAAAAATTCTTCTGGCAGGTTTGTTTCTGTCAATTTTGCCAGTGTTTCAAGATTATCTTCAAGTTTCCATTTTTTATAACCATAGATCAGATCAATACAATGAAACTTTTTATACACTGACTTGAGATAATACAAATATTTGAAAAAATAAGTACACCTTAGAAAAACTGTTGAGTTTTTTAGCATATTTGAACAAGCAAACATTAGATCATATTTAAACAATGCATACACATCAAGTTGGCACATAAAATTGTAATGGCGCATTAATGCTGGAAATCTAATAAAAAGATAATTCATAATGTACACCCTTTACTTATCTACCACTACTTTAAATCTGTGAAATTAGAGTCAGGTGTTCCATGTTGGGTGCCAATACTAAAAACTTTCCTTTAGGAGTAAGCTGGGGGAACTTGTCTGAATCAAACCTCAGATATACAGGCAGTCTCTGGGTTACAGACATCCAACCTACATACAACTCGTAGTTACAAACGGAGGCTGCACAGCATGGAATCACCATGATGCAGCCAAAGCATACCACATGAACTTTCACAAAGTCTGTGTTTGTTATAAAATCTGCTGCTAAAAAACAGCTGCCAATGAGGGAAGCCCACCTTTATAGTGACAACTATACTGTACATTACAGGAAGTTATGTCTGGGTATAATCGTAACATTTCTTGTTAAATTGCTTAATATTAAGGACCATTTAATAACAGTTTCTCTAATATACCTCATGGATCCCGTTTCTTTACATGAATTGAACTGCTTCACATTTTACTCACAGTTGATCAAAGGGACTACACAACAAAAAAAGTAGTAGCAAATGTAGTGTTGTGATTTTTCTTACCCTTTTGCCCTAGGTACTTACCCAGGAACATCTTGTGGCAAATACAACCTTGGAATGCCTACTGAGGATAAGCAAGAAGGCCTCTAACAGTTTCGTGAAAATTGACCATAGACAGAGCGGGGGTCAGCGGGAGCAGTAGCAGTGTGTGGCCTCTTGTCAGCTATCGCCAGGGAGACCACATTGGTAAGTGTCATGGACAGCTGGGTGTAGTGAATCGTCAATGCCACCCAGAAGTGTGTAATACAATTTTTGTGAATAGAGTACTGACAGGAGGCTGCAGCAGCAGGAGGCGGTGGGCCCTGAGACGGAAAGTGGACCGCATTGGTAACTGGCATCTAGAGCTGGGTGTAGAGTCTAGAACTGGTGAACGTTTTCTGGGCTGTATTATTGGGAAGACTATCAAAATTACAACCAGTAGTGGAAGATTTCAAGGAGTTTTACTTGGTGTTCATGCAGATCACACTGTTCTCCTGATTAAAGTCAAGGATTTGAAGGCTGGTGAAGCTGTGCGAGGAGCAAGGCTGTTTTTGGGAAAAATGTTCTAAATGTGGAACTAGTAGAAGACTCAGGAGGTTGAAAGAGAGACAATAGAAGAAAGATTCTTCATCTCCAGCACCAAAAGGTCGTGAGCTTGGGAGCTTCTGGCGGCCTGAACATATGTCTCTATGGGAAACTGTGTTGGCTGCACAAAAAATCATGTTTACCTCTTTGACATACTCACCATAACACCAGAAGTGCTTGAAGACAAAGGCATCTTAAAGGGCACCCATGACTGTCGTTGGCTGGGAGATATTTTGTCCCACCAATATGCTGGTTTTGAATAATGTTTTTGATACACAGGTGAGTGATGTGTACTTGTTTTCATGGAGACTGGTGGTTTTCTTCTTCATCAAACATCTACTGTGAAGGTATCTAAATATGCCATCTGCACAAGTACATTTCTTGAATATCAAACAAACATTGATGGAGCAAAATCCTAATATGTGTTCCGACCGTCCATTGTCTGCTACTTTGCTGGAAGTGTTGGCTCTGGAAGTATCGCACCTCCTAGATTTGCGTCAAGCTATGTTGGATGGCATGCTCGCTGACTTTACATTGTTAGTTGACAGCTATCCTAATGCTCCTCGCCTAGCAAAAGCAGATGCTTTAGCTGTGACTGAGAACTTATGCTCTGAGCTTCCCAAAGAACTTCAGCAGTGTTGAGTCCTACAGCAAAAGAGAACAGAAAAGGCTTTAAAAGAATATGATGTTACCTGTCATGGATTCCTTGTGAGATAAGAGAAAACAAAGCCATGATCTCTAAATGGGTCATTCTTAAAATAAGATTGGTGCTAGAAGATGTCTTAGCACATGCACACTTTCTCCTCTTTGTTTTGAGAACCAAAGAACAATATGATAATTGGTTCTATCATGTATCAGCTTACTGGTAGGATTTGCTGTGCATGCTGGGAGCAAATATTTACTCCCAGCCATGATTCTCGCTGGAAATAATCGCCGTTACCGCCCTCTGCTTTTTCCCTTGTTTGTTCGGCGAGAACACGACCTCATGGCAAATCACAAGGCCATTCTCGCTTACATGTTCGGTAAGCGAGAAAGGCCCAATTCGCCGCAAGATCAAAATTACAAATCTTGCTCATCCCTAATGCCTTAATACGTAGATAAGTTGGCATTTCTGTACTTCTGAAATGTATCCCAGTTTTAGCAGAATAACTCCTTAGAATTCAGCATCTACAAAATTATCACCCAGAAGTGTGTAATACAATTTTAGTGAATGGAGTACTGACAGGTGGCAGCAACAGCAGGAGGAGGAAGTGGTGGGCCCTGAGAAGGAGCAGGGACCGCATTGGTAACTGGCATCTATAGCCAACTGGCATCTAAAGCCAATGATCATTTATTTTTTAATATTTTTTTCACAGGTTTGGTGCTTGCCCACTTTTTTTTAGGTTGCCAGTCTGTTTCTAATTGATTCTGTATGTATTGCCATTTTGGGGCTTCACCCTCACTATTTATGTTGGATCAGTCTGCATTAATCTGCACTGACTGGTATTTCAGCATATTTTTTAGCCTCTTTTTCCAAATGGACCAGACTCTTTTTTTCCTGACTTGTGTTTTGACTGGTATTGACTTGTTATCTTCTATGGATCTTCTCTGTTTCTATGTGTTCCTGTTGTCTCTGGTTACAGCTCCATCTGTACATTTCAATGTTTCTCTTGTGTACTGGCACTATGTTTCTGTCTGTGCTTCAGTTGTATACTGGCACAGGTTTCTTTTTTGTCTCTATTTGTACAGTTATACAATCCTGGAAGTTGTTCTGACACCAAAGTCTATCTGTAACTTTAACAGTTCTAGAGCTCAGGCATGGAAATCCCCTGAACTCCTAGGAGAGCTATTTGCCACCAGCTTGAAATATCTTATTTTCCTGTTGGTCCATTAATCCTAGTTCTGCATTCTTGCATTGCCCATGAATTCTGCTATGCTTCTGTCATCCAGCTACCTCTCTGGGGTTCCCACAACACCTAGATACAGATAGCTACAGCCAGCAGTCCCCTGCTACCAATACCACACTGCTGATACCCAGCGATCATCATGGAACTTGGAGGTGCAGAGTTGCTGTTAAGGTTGGACTGTCCATCACACATTTTTATAATAATTCTTATGAAATATAATGAACAAACTGTAAAAAATAAATATTAATACATTTTACATTAATGTGTAAAATCATATGTAATTTTACCTGAGTCTCTATCCTAGATTTAATGTTTATATTATGATTGTCCTGTTTTTATAGCCTGTTGTTTATAATCATGACAATTAGCATAATGGAGTTTATTTTAAGACTAAACTATTTTACAAAGTAAATCATTCTTTGGATGGTTGCATACTTTAAAAAGAGAAGTTCATTAACTTGTTCATCAAATTTCTTCTCTGAATATCTTATGGGGAAAAAAGTAATAATTGCAATAAAAAAGTCTGTTTGTTTTTCTTCTGTACTGAAAATGAAATTATTCAGTAATGAACTTTGTAATATTGCTCTCTATGGTGCAAAGCAAAGTAAGCCAGTCATGCCTGTGACTAAAATTGATATCTATTTTGCTTTACTTGGTATTTTAATTTTTATAAAAGTTCTAACAGAAGATGTCGTTTGTATACTTAACCCCAAGCAAACAGATTCTTTGCACATATGGCACTATATTATTGTATGTCATAACTGCAACAACTTTATAAAGCTTACCATTGAGATAATGTAGATAAACCTGCATATATGGCGTGCACAAAGCCGATTTATACTACCCACTTAGAAAAAACTGCTTCTTTCTCTATACAAGTCAATGGGAATGCAAAAGCTGCTTGAAGCAGATGGTATGTATACAACCATTATAAAACCTAGTGATACCGTGCAAAGCACTATATTGCAGTTGTTCCACATTCAGTAGCCCCAAAGCAATAGAGTGAGCTGGTTTCACATTCAGTAGCCCAAATGATTGCAGAATCCAGTTACATAGAACACATTATTCTCCTAAACCCCATATATTATGATAACTCCCTGCATTATTTAACTTTGTATGTCTTATAATTGCAAGTAGCTGTTTAAATGTTGTACTCTAATGCCTCTAACCTTTCTAGAAATAACTGATTTTGATATTACTATGTGTTAACAGCTTTCACAGTATAAATCATATTATGTATGCAGTTGCTAAACCTTCTTTCTGTCCTTTATACAATGTGATCATATCTCCTTAAAGCATATAAAATCTTTGACCAAAAATTGAATATTTTACAGCTTACGAATTCTAGGACAACTGGCTGCATTCATTTTCTTTTTCAGGCTTTTCTTCCCCTTTGAGCTACACTAATTTCTCCACTGTTTGAACTGAGGAAGCCATGGTTTAACATAGACTGGACTTAGGGGCAAACTTAGATCAGTTCCATCCATGCAGGACCAGCATAATTATCCTTACATTTTTGGGAGAATGTTGTGCTTTTGCTGTCATGTGTGATTCTACTCAAGTATGCATACTTTGACATCCAGGCAGGCAGCACAACAGCATGCACAGCCACACATGCCAGAAATTCAAGCAAGCTGCTGTGAAGCCTTCAATAATGAAGTCATGCTCTGGTAAATTAACATGCAGGGCAGAAGGCCTGTTTCTTTTTTGGTGCTCTAAAGGCCTGCTGTGTTCACAATGTTCTATCAGTGGGACCCTATGGAGAGGGAGGTGGCATAATTACATCTGAAAAAAAAGGGAGAGGTGCCAAATCATTAATTAGCCAATTCTGCCACCACATCTAAAGACTGGTAAGCTGCTATCTATTACATTTTTGATTAAAGGTTTAGAAATACCTTATTTACCTCTTCTCAAGATGAATACCTTTGTTTGGTTAACCATTTGGCATAGGTAATACATGCTCTCTAATAATGCTGTCTATTTTGTCACGCCCACCTATCAAACAGCAATGTGTAGAGTGCAAGAACAAATCAAAATCACCTTGTAGTGATCTAAATGCAGTAATTGAAAATGTATTGGTTGCAATGTATTGCTACTTCTTTCAAAAATAATAATTTTTTAGCACCGTCTTATAAAAAAAAAATCTTTTACCCCCATTGTTCTAATAAATAATGCTAACATTTTTGAAATTTATGAAATGTTTTCATTATTTTCCTGAACTACTCCTTGAAGCAAGACAGAACAGTTTGGCACAATAAAAAAAAGTTATAAACTGCACAGTGGTAGGTCTCAGCTATGAAATATTTTCAGAACAGCATCTTAGCCTGGCATATGCTTTACTTTAACTGCACCCAGGAGTTCCATATGACTAGAATAAATAAGTGTTATACAGCTGTTATATACTTACTCCTCAAAAATGTTAATAGAAATGAACTTATAAAAGCTCTGCAAACATGAAATTCTGACTATGCTGCACACTTTATTTTAAAGGGCATTATTGAAGCTCACAATAATAGCTGTGGATGCAAGCCATTAATTCACATATTTTAACAAGCAGTAACACATACAACCTTTCCAGCAGTAATTCCTTGACCTATTTGATGAAATGCTGCTTAATTTTTGTTTTGCTGAATGTGCCAAGTCATTTAAACTCTTTACCAGAGATTTGAATGTGTTGTTGGTTTTTCGGGGCTTTTCTGTCAAGCAAGTCACTTATTCTTAAATCCTACTACATAAAACTGAAAAGATTGACAATCTCATAATTTGAAGTAAAGCACTAAAAATGTGCAACACTGCTGAATACCTATTTTTTATAATTCTTAAGGTAGTGGATGTCTTGTGATACTCAATTTCAGCCATTTCAGCTTCAGTACGGAATCAATAATGGAATAGACTGTCATATATAATGGAGAAAAAAAACACCCAGCAACACAACAGTTTTCACAAAAACACACTGTATATAAACATTTTTGTAAAAAAAATGATAAAAGCTTTTCTTTAATGAGCAGCATTTGTGAAAAGTGTAACCTAAAGAAACAAGGTGATTTTTTTCTTGATTGACTAAATGTAAAACTAAAATTTATTATGATGGTGATGAGTCACTACACAACAGTTCTGGTTAAATCTCCCTACCATACCAGCAATTTGTTGAAACAACATTTTGTACAACTAAAAGATCCAAAACCAAAACACAAACAAGTAACTTTGTATATACCTTGTCTTTACTACTCCTGTCCCACCTACACTACCAACTTCATACAAAACATACACCTTCTGTTTTACAGTTTGTACATGATTTCCATGCAAGTTTATCATTTGTACCCATTATTAAATGTACAACACTGCATAGTAATCTGGTGCATTATAAATAAATGATAATAGTAATAAAAAATAAGTAATAAGTGCGGTGTAGTAAGAATTGCAAAAAACTGTACATTGGAGAAACAAAGCAAACTCAAACTGGAAAAGCCACCACTGAATAGGGATGGGGGCATTCAACATCTTCTGTCTTTCACAGATAGGGTCTGATTTAATTAAGCTTTCCAAGACTGGAAAGGATAGACAATCATAGGAGAAACTGGGTGATCCAGCAAACCTGGAAGGGATTTCCTAAAAATCATTTGCTATTAGCAAATGTTTTCAATTCTTGACAATATCCATTCCAAGTTTTCAGGTTCACCTTTGACAATGTATCTTCTCCAGCCTTGGCAAGCATTAATAAATCAAATATAATTTTAACATCTTTACCATAGTGGTTTGACAACTGTTCTCATCTTTAGTCATGTAAATTGAAGAACTAATACCTATACAGACTTTCTGACATGGATGGAAATATGCAGAACAGAATGATGCCACAACTTTTACCACTACCTTTCAGTTCTTGGGAAATACCTTGTAATATTTCATGGTGGTTGGATTAAGGTGTCTGTTCTACCTATGTGGATATAAATACTGGAGTACTTCCCTGACACTCAAGTGACTTCTTAAGGTGGCATTTATACTAAAAACAAAAGAAAGCAAGGCAGGGCTATTTGCGAATGTATTTCATCCATCTAGCACAGCCTTGAGCACAAGCCCATGAAACTTTAATGCAAACATACATAATATTAAGCATAAACAGAAACAGATAGTATAAAAATAAAACATTTGGGGAAAATTATGCACATTAAAAAAATTAAATACATTTTCAAAGTATGTGTTAGCTACAAAAGATTTTTGTATAATAATAATTACTTTCAAAAGCAATATAAGCTATGTAACAGAGTCCCACGAAGGCAAAATAGGTTCCAGTTCCATATTTCAGATATTGAGAAAAGTATAAAACAGAGATGCTCTTTGTTGCATTAAAGACATGCTATGTCTCCTCTGCAATAAAACAAACCTACCTGTCTGTTCACAATCAGCTGGAGTAATGTCAATCCAGCTTAGTATATGAAATTGGCTGAATATCCTAAACCTATAAAAGGACTGGGTGAAGATGCTGGTTCTGCTATGGAAGCAAGGGTATATGAGTTTAATTCTGCTTTAATAAAGGGAATTATATAGAATTACAGCCTCCAAAAAGATCGTAGAACTGAATCAACAAATCTGTTACCCAGTGTTGGCATAAAGAACACATTCACCTTAAAAAATTGGATTTTTAATTAGGGTGTTTATGTGATTATACTGTATATCTGTAGATGTACTGTAAAATTATACATTCTGTTTAGTATAGTCTCTGGCAGGGGGTGCAGCCCTAACAATGCTATTGATTTGTGTTAAGTCTGTGGATACAGTGTATAAACAATGTAAAATTATCATTTTGACATTTCCTGAGAAAGCAAAATAAAATCTGTGAAACAGATTGAATAAGAAGGGAATATTATAAATATCACTGAAGGTGGAACCTGTATAAAACTCTGTATAGTTTTGTGAAGTTTGTGAAATTTTAATAAATTGATGATATTTGGTTATTGTATCAAGTGTCTTGGTGCCTGAAAAATGCGTTAATCTGAAAAGGATTGAGATTCTCACCTAATCTTACTGTATCAACACTATATATATATATATATATATATATATATATATATTGAACATTTAAAACCATACACAATGTATTAATGCACATCTAAATTATTTGCTACAGAACTTGACCTGCACAAATTTTACATTGTTTAAAGCATGTGTCTCTGACTGTATGTTTAGCATTCTCACAATTACCCTAAAGACTTAAGCAGCTGTTTCTAATACAAGTTTGTAGTAGGCGTTGTTAGCTCTATTTTTGTGAGCAGCTCTATTATCTTGGGAAACTGTGTTAGGAGATTTCCATCATTGTGTTTTCTATATTTGTTACAGCAGTTTTTGCTGCTATGGGTCAAAAATGTTAAGACCTTGCTGCTTCAATGCATATTTAATTAGAATACAATGATTACATTTCATAGATTTATAGTTTATAAGATAGCTACTTTATTTAAGAGATTTTGAGAGATCATTATATAGAATATCATCATGTTCAATCAAATTGATAAATTACAAATATATTTATAAATATATATATATATATATATATATATATATATATTAATATATATGCTTAACGATGAGCTTTAAAATTAACATTAGCATTTTCAGTGACCTTCACCTTCCTGTGCTATTTTTTCCTCCAAACTAATTTTTTTAATTCAAACTTTTTTTTTACTTTATTTTGTAAGTTCTGTTTTGGGTTACACATTTTTAAATATTAAAATAGAAAACCAAAATAGTTTATCCCTAATAAAATTTTTTACAGAAATCAAAAAATATATTTAGCACTGTCCATACTGGCATTTGGGGGCGTTTATAGAGAGATAAATGTGACATTTCACACACATTTACTGAAATTGAATCAATCACATGTTCCAGAAGGATTCAGCTGCAGTGCATATTTAGTGAATATAATATTCATATACATATACACATACCCACCTGTTTAATTGTTTTTATTTATCATTTGTCAAACCATAAGTACATTTTTTTCTATATATATATACACAAGTATATTTTTTATTTGTCTTTAAAATATTTGGCAAATTAAATAATACTGAGAAAAAAAGCACCAAAGAACGCCCTATTTACACCAAGAAAACAGAATGCCTGATTTCTGTATCAAAAGAAATACAAAGGTATTGCTGATTACCGTAATTACGTTTGTCTTTACTGTATTCAAATACTTACATGACAGAATGCAGTAAGTTGGAAATATCTTCTACCCAAGGAACAATTTGTTACACAGTACATATATATATATATATATATTTGCTTCTAGCAAAATTCATTCAGCTGAATGTGCTGACATTCACTATAATAGGTATGCAATTGAATTGCCACATAAACACACATCACCCAATTGCCAATGTTTGGATTGTTTTATTATATTTTAGGGCATAATATTTTGGAATGTTGATCAGCATTGCAATTTTTTTTATCTATTTTTTTTTAAATTATCTCCAAAGCTAGTGGTACGGGTAAGGGAAGGACTGTTGTAAAGGAACTACAACACGTACAGTGACATGGCTATTGAACCTAAGAACTTTAAAGCAGTATTGTTTGTGATGCATCAAAAAGCATTTTATATATATATATATATATATATATATATTACAAATTTTTTATTGGCATAAATATATTTATTTAATTCATTTTCTGTATATGCTCCACCCCTGCTGTACTGAAAATATTTACTTCTCACAGTGGCCAGAATTTATTAAAGCTATCCAAAACTTACACAAGAGAAAATTGACTATCATAGAAGAACTTTGTTGATCCATCAAACCTGAAATGGATGTGGTCAAAGATTGAAAATATTTTTTTTTAGTTAATTATTTTGCATGTAATAAGTGGTCTCACTTGACAATTCTTACTTTGAAATAATCTATTTAGCAAAAAGATTATGAGTTTCTTACAGAGTAATCTGCTTTTAAATACCGCCTGGGTCCCCGCAACCCCGCTGCACTAATCTGCTGTTAGATGCGATGCACCAGGATTTCTGCATGGTGCATCGCATCTAACTGCAGATGCGATCACCAATAGTAAATTCCAGGGGTGATGCCAGCGGCGATTTTCTCGCTGGAATCCCCCCCCGAATCTACTGCAGCGGTCTGGTCAATTACATTGTTGTGGTCTAATATTTCATTTTTTTAAAATAATGATTTATAATTATGTATTATATTATATGTTATGAATATAATATAATAAATAAATATAAATATTATACCCGGGAGTTAATCCTAAGAATTACAGGCCCACAATATAAACAAAAATTTCTATGCAAAAAAAAATAGGATCACTTTTTGCATCAAAAAAACTGACAGAATTAGAACACTAGGGGGGTTAATTGGATATATTGCTTTGAGTGAACCTCTAAACACTGTGGCTTTATATACATTAACATATGGATGTTTTTCATTGTGAGTATGTCTATATATCAGACATGTTAATCTTTTTTTGCTTTTATATGTATGCTATACTTTGTAAATACTATATTGAATTAAATTTTGTCTTTGTTAGACCAAGCATTCAATATCTTAGGGTGTGGCTATTTCCACTCTGGCGAATGGGCATGTTTTTTTCCATGAAATGCGTCACTAGTTTGAGTCAATTATCTGTCTCCATCATCTTGTACATTCTTCAATTTGCTATATAAAGGCATTGTATTTTTGTTTGTTTTGGCCACAATGCTTTTAAGATATTTGTGCTGAGTTACTGTATTGTATTGTCTTAACCCTCTTTATGGGGTCATTTTATTTTTCATTTCATTTTTATTTTTGTTCAATAAATGTAAGTTTCATATGCAATTCTTTACATCTTGGTATCCCATTATTCTTCTATAGTGTATACTTTTTAATTATTTAATTGTTATTAGGGAGGTTGGGTAGATCTCAATGTTTTGTGTTTAATATACTTATGCATTCTAACTGGACTGGTAGTTCAAATTAGAACCCTGTTCAACTTACTTTGCTTTAGAACTGTTGGTTTTATCAACCATTAAAGTGAAACTCCAGCCCTGTCCAGTCTTGCATAGTTGAAATGGCTCCTGCCCTGGTATACTGAAAATGCATACTTCTAACAATGGACCTGATTTATTAAAGCTCCTCAAGACTGAAGCAAAAAAATATTTAAAAAGGCCCAATGTGCATTAGAATCTGCACATCCAGCATCATCTAACTCTTTCCTCCCCAGCTTTACTCCACATCACATCTAGGGATTACCTTCAGGGGAATGGGGTCTGTCCTCTCTTAGGTAATGCTGCCTGCCTAAGATCATGGCTAAGGGGTCCCTAGCAGTATACTATGACAGGGCCCCTTGCTGTTTTATAAATAGTAATGACGCAACTTTTGCGGCATTGAAATTGACTATGGCCCTTATTAGTTTCGTCTCTGTCTACTGACTCTCTACTTTACTAAACATCTGTTACTGACTAGGTTCTTCTAATGGTTAAATATTAGACTTTTGCTTCAGTAATATTGCCTGTCTGTTACTGACCTTGTCATGTTGTTCAACTATATATTTGCTGTCCACAATAAACTGGTTCAGCAATCATGAAACCACTGACTGCCCTTTGTTTCTGAAGTCTCCAGTAAGCCATTTCAATAACTACATTACATGTCAATATAGTGCACTTGTGGCTCAAGAAAGGTAGCCCCGTGCTCTTGGTCCCCATTAGGTATGTGAGATAACATTATAAATTTTAAACACCTTTACTAACTAAGTGCTGAGGGTCAGAAATTCTATAGTCTTAAATACATATAGTTGATATTGTATATAGAGGAATTCCAAAATCTATCATCTAATGTTATAATTTTATTAATAAGCACATCTTTCAATGACAATAATCTGGAGAAAATTAAATGGCTTAGAATAGAGTTTGATTTATTGGAATATCTTAGTATGATAGTGTCATGGATATCAGAACAATATCCATGAAATTAATTTGCACAGCACATGAACTTCATGTATTACTCTCAGTGAATAGTTATCATGCTGCTTGAACCTGGATACAGTGCTCAGATTAAAGAAACATGATGCTGACTTCCTTCTGCTTAATTGTCCTTGGAATTATTATTGATCAAATGAAACTGTCAAATTTGTCATGGTCAAAAATGGGGTGGAATATCATCTTTAGTGTTGCTGTTCAAACTTAGTCCTACCTTGAAATTGGCTTGAACATTGCAAATTTGATTTTGTTCTGCTTAAGAAGAACATTTCTGGTATTCAACTAAAATTTGTGTTCTCCTTTATAATGCCCCAGTAACTGCCCAATAAGCAACCAAGGGAGGAGCAGGGAACTTTGCCAATCATTTTTAATGCAGGCAGTTTGGTAGGCATCTAATTGGATGGCTGTATCACACCTATAAACCTTGAAAGACTGAACAATTTTTACTAAAATCTCATCTCTGAAAACTTTTGCTATTACTAAATTAAAAAAAAAATTGGTGGAAGGTTAAAGCAGAAGTTTTGCTTATGGTTTTTTTCTCTTATAATTTAAAATTACTAGTGATGGTTACATTTTAATTTATAATTCTTTATGATTTTGTACATTTTTTTTCAAATGTTTTCAATCATTTTCATAATTTTAATTTGTATTTAGGTCTAAAGCTGCTGGTGTTGCATGGTATTGTCTCTAAAATTACTAGTGAGTTAGAAGCATCTGTGGCAATTTGTCCCCCAAAAAGAATAAAATAAAAAAGCACTTTTTTGTACAAAAACAAAATTAATCAAAACTTAAAATAAATAAAAGAAACACATTTTTTAAAAGGGAGCTGGGGGATAATTAGTTTATGAATGTAACTATGTTTTTTTTTCTTTCCAATGCTTAGGTTCAAAATAGTAATATAAATATTAGTAAAATGTCCCAGGTTTGGTGGTAATATCACTTTTTTCACAAAAGGTTTCATTTGCAGCTTACAGAGAAACATTTTCATAAAACCTTAATTTACCTTGTTTGTAAAAAGTCCTAAAGCTGTACATGTTTTTTTTTTTTTTTTAACCATAAGTTTTTAAAAATGTGTGATTTCTCTCCACATATTCCTTGATTTATTTTTTATTTTTTTTATGCATTTATATTGTAACTTGCTGATCAATAATTGCTGCTTGAATTATTTTACTGATCTATTGTTATGGTTTCTATCCCCTAAAATCCTAAAGAATAATATTGAAACTGAAAAATGTTTAGGATCCTGTTAAAAACGAGCCCATATATATTTAAATGATTGTGCAACAAATAGTGGGTATCCCTGCACATGCAAGAGTGGGAGAAATTCTGAAACCCTTTTTCAAAGTTACCTCATTTACAGTTATGTAAAAACAGATTGTTTAGAGTCCTAGAATCAGTTGTGGAAATTGTCATTAAAATATTTGACTAATCTCTTATTATCTCTAGGGATTCTTTCTGTAGCAGCAAGAGTTAGCAAGTTAACTTTAATGATTAACACTGGCCATGGTCAATGAGGATGTACACTGCTAAATTATGTAATTAACGCTGGATTTAAATTGATGTGTTGTGTTTTTATTTTATTAAAATAATTTGTGGGTATCATTATCTCTAGTTTATTTGCAGTGTTTCTACCCCTGTACTCATTCAACAGGGAGGATGGGTGTCTATTTTAGGGGTTCCTATATTAAAACTTTTCTTGGATTTCAATACACCCCCCACAGACCACCACAAATATGTGGTGGAAAAGTTGTAGGGATGAAGCATCGACCCTCAACATGGACTCCCCTTAACCCAACGGTTGAGAGTGATCAGGGCCTTACCTATTCCCAGAAAGGGTTAAAGTTTTAAAGGGTTTTACATTGAAAAAAAATGGCAGCATACACAAACACTCTGAAAAAGTATGTTATTAAAAAATCACACTTTTTTTTTTAAGTTAATTGTTATGTTCTCTGAAGTAATCTTCAATCACAATCAATCATGACTAAAAAAGCAATGCCCCCAAATGTAAACAAGCCAACTACGAGCTGTTAATGATCGAGATCTGTTTGCACTATAGTGCTGGACTCCTGCTTGTTTACATTTGAAAAATCTGTCAATAAATTACTAACATATTGCAAAAAGGTTATTAAGATTACATGCACTGATTGCATTCAAATGTTCTTTTGCTGGCAAAGGAGTGTTTGTTTGTTTGTTTGTTTGAGAAAATTTAGCAGATTCTATTGTTGCTGTAATGTACATATTACAGATGGACAATGTTGCTAGTATTTGCTTTGTGAAGGGTTTGGGGAACATTTGTAATTAGGCAGATGTTCCCAGTTGGAATCAAATGTTCTTAGTTCTCTAAAGTGAATGTTCTACTTTTTCTTAGGATGAGATGAAACACCCTATGGACATTCACTCCAAAGGAATAGCTTAGGAACATTCGATTCTATAAGTGCTAAATTTGTTTCCCATATCTGATAGACTTCATTGAGGTTTAAGCTGAATATCTGGCTCATCAGATTTCAGACTAAGAGAAAACCCAGCGAACTTCGAATGTTCACCCAACTTTAAAAGATAAACACTGGACCTTTTACAGGCAAAACCCTGGCACATTTCCCCATCTCTAGAAAAAGACCATTACCTAAAAACATTTTCAAGGAAAACCAATACAGATAAACACATTTTTGCTAAATTTCACACTTATTTATATAAACACAACTGACTCAGGTGAATGACTCAGGCAAAAGATATCCTCACTCTAGGCAGAGTCATGTAAGGAGCAGAAAGTGCATGACACATACTAAGGTACAAAAGTCCCCAGTATTTAATGTTTATTTGCAAACTACAGATTTTATGCAAAAAAACGTAAAATACTTCCTTCCATGCTAAAACATAACATGCACTAGATAAAAACAGAAACACAATTGTTTATTTCAAAATGAAATAATTTTACACAAAATAAGTTTTTTTGGTTTGGATATCAGCTAATTAGTGATGTGAATGATTTAGCTCAAGCTGAAAGTCAACCCAGACACAACAGATTTCTGTACAGATGTTGTCTGCAATTTTTTTGACCAAAATTATTCATGTTCACTATTAATTTCCTGATTTTAGGGGTTCTCAAGTTTCTTCATCTTCACACACTGATAGTAGTAAGTCAAATTCTATTTATGCTGATATGTGACAGATATCAAAGGGCTAATTCAAAAAGCTCATATTATGCTCATAATATAGCATATAGCAGTCAGCTGTCCAAGCATTACACATCATGAGGGTAACTTTGTAATTGAAAAATAGAATCACAAATTTAAGGAAGACATAGAATATAGTGATACTTCACTATCAGTATATTTTTTACATCCCAGAAACTTACCTTGCATTTTCTTTTTAACTTTCATTGTCATTTTCATTACATGGAAGGTGACTTTCACAAAGGTTTGTATAACACATTTGTTTTTTGATTAACACATGTCCTGTTCCCAATATGCCATTGGGCTAAACAATTTCTTCCTTATAATATAGAGAGCAGGGCACAAGTGATTTGAAACCACAGATAATAATAGTAGGACATTGGAACTTAAATAATAACATAACAATCTTGCTTCTGTTTGACTTGACTAAGATGCATTCAAATTAAATCTGTTTTCTGAAAAAGTAATAGCTGTAAATAACCTCCGCAAAAATAGCATTTAAAAGGTACATGATAGCAGTAAAAAGGCCAAACATTAACTCTTTTTAACAGCTAAATATAAACATGTGAACATGTTCAGGTAACCCACTTTATATTTTAATTCAAGATTTACAATTATTTTTACTCAATACATTCTAGGTAAAAGTTGTGTAAATCTAGGGTAAAAACCTAAATAGACCTCAAAGTATAAGTTACAGCCATATGACATTTTGCCCTACTTTTCTGGCAAATCATATTTTATGGTGCGATATTAAGTACCTCTATAGAATGTTTAGGTAGGTAAATGTTCTGTAACTCTCCATGTATGGCTGAAAATGGCCAGCTGTTGTTGGTGAATAAACATTCTGCTAATTGATGCTGCTGCTCTTAAGAAAATATTTCATGCTTATATATCTCTAGCATAAATTACATTGTTGTTCTATATAGTAAAATTATATATTTGAAGTTTTGTTTTCCATATTTACTCATATATATGGTGCTCTCCGCAGGCCGCACAGACATGTAGCAGATTCCCTGAGGACTGATCATCTTTCTTAAAAGTTATGAAGATATCTTTCAGACCTAGGATACAAGGTATAAAAAGTCTGAAGATGAATAGCACATATTCCTCCTTCTAAATAGCTCCTAAATAAATGATGACAACGTAAAATGCTGAGTTCAATAATTATGTGTAAGATCTTTCATAAGATCTATTTCGCACCTTCTTACACATATGGACATTTTGTCCCAATGAAGATTTAGCCTAATGAGACTGATCAATATTGTTTTTTGTTGTCCTATGCTTCCTGAGGAAGCAATGCTTGCGATACGTGTCAATAAATGAAAAATTGGACATTTTTTGTTAACATCTATATTGATATATTCTATTGAAAAATGGTCAACTGATATCTCATGTATGCTTAGTAATGAATAATAAATTATGTTTTTATGATTGATGTTGTGTAAAGAATATTGACTTTTGGTACCTTAAAAGTCCAATAAATCTGGAAAATAAACATTGTAGAAACATATTAATATATTGTTAGGATTACAGTACTGTATATGTCTGTGAGAAGATGCATAATAATAATCTATGCAAAATGTAAGTTACAAGAAATAAACCCAACAAAGCTGTATTGCTCTATAACAGGTGACCTCAGGTGATTGTAGATGATTATTTTAGCAGCTCAATTATGAGCATGGTATTAATTTGTCTGAATATGAATCATTGTGCTGCCTGTGTAATCACAGTGCACATCTGTGAGACTGTTGGAAAGCTGAAGTTTACTGTGACTACATTGGGTTGCCCTTTGAGGAAAGCAGCAAAGGGCATAAATGAGTTTATAATTAGTGATTACTGAGAATGCCATTTGTGCCCTGGTCAGAGGAAGTGAAGCTTGAACTTGTTGGCAGCATTAACAGCTTGACCTAAAAAGATAATTTTAAGAAGCTATAAACAAAAGAACTTTAAAATAGCTAGCTATATTTCAGCAAGCCTTTTATGTATTTGCTTGGAGCAGTACAGTTAGTACAGATACTTTACAACTATGTTTTTTCTTTTTTTTGTAGCAAATTTGTGAAAGAGATTGTCCTAATCCTTACAACGTTATGCATGTGTGTTAAAGTTTTAAAGCCAATGCCAGACCCATGCCACATGTTTAGAAAATAGACCTTAAACACCTGTTTTATTTGTAGTTGAACTTTCTCCTTAATACTATATGAACAAGCCCAGTAAATACAACATTGCCCTCGTTTCAATATGCTGTTGCCCTGTATATTTGGTTCCTTGCTGCCATCTCAGTTTCTATGTGATTGAAATCAGGCTGTTTTTTCTGCTATCCTAAAGTTAGCCCCATGATGATGTGGCAATAGATAACACATATGCAAATATAATTATCTGACCTTGGTATTTTTTTCTTTGTAGGTGGAGTAAGATTTTTTAAAATTTCCAGTCCAAAGAAATTGCTTGTGGGTGACCTTTGAAAATGTAGAAGGGAGTTACCTGTGTCAATCTTTCCTTGAGGGAAATAAAATATGAGGTAGCGTGCAAATAGAAGAAATGTGTTAAACAGTTTGCTGGCTGACTAAGATGTAAAACCAGTTGGATTAGCTTTAAATACAGTACACAGGCTTTGATTCCTGTTTTGTGGTACATGGGCTGTTATGCTAGGTGCACACTGTTTCTTTACTGTATGTTCTATGTTTATTTTAATTTAACTTCAATGCACCTTATCAACCAACATGAATTGCAGAACAAGATAATGCACTACCCTGGTGCACTGCATTACAAAAAATAGTATTTGCACCTTTTTTTTGTGTTAGCCAGACTATTCAAAATATTTGGCTGCCTGCCCACAACCCATGTTACCAGGCAGAATAATGTGCTTTATTATAGATGCTTACTCACTGCAACAGTATGAATTCAGGAATACTGGGTCTATCTTTGAACGGAAATATGCTAGTCAGGTTTTGCCGATTAAAAACAATTAATCTTCTATTCAGCTAAAATGATATCCTATCAGTAGTTGATTTGTATGTTTAGCTAACTGCAGTAAAAAACTGATAGCAATTAAAGGGAGAATCTACAAATCCATGTATACAATATAACAAAGAAGAACATCATATAGTGAGATCAATACCTCAAAAATTAAGGTAAAAAATGCCAACAAATTCATTTAAAACATGTGGTCAGTTAAACTACAATGCATGCTCTATCTCTCTGGTCTGCTAAGGTCAAGTATACTTGTGTCTTGGTCAGGTGTGCTAGTTAGTAGGTGGACGGCTGCCTTAGCCTTGGGGGTTCCTGCGGGTTCCCCTCATGCTGGTGTTGGGGTAAGCATCCACTGAAAGCGTGTGTTGTGACTCAGAGGGCGGTCAGTGTTTTTGCATATTCTTTGCATAATGCAAATTTACTGGTGAACATGGCTACAGCTGTGGAGGAGCCTTTTGCTGGAGATAGGGGCAGTGTACCCCCATACGCGCGTGTGAAAAACACGGTGCATATTTTCTTTGAGAAGGAAAGAGATGTGCCTATGCTCAAATTTGTTGTTGAGCAGATACTGATGGGAATGTCTGGAGTTCAGAGAAGTGAAAAGGCGGCCATTTACAATAACCTGAAAAAGACGACTTTTGATGTCTTCATGACAGAAGGTGTTTACAGACATTTCACGGTGAACATTGAGAAGAAAAGACAAGACCCAAGGTTGGTGGATGTGAAAATCATTCCTCATTTTTCTGATGATACAGTTTTGGTTGTGAAGATATTTTCCCCATTTGATATTGTAGTGAAGGAAAAATCTTGACGAAAATAAATAATGAGTGCGGAATCTGGACCTCCCGCAAGGTTCCAACCTGGGAGAGTCAACAGTGAGCTTTATTTTACTGGCATGCCCAGGTCTGTAAAAAGTGCAAAAGGTACGGACATGATAAGGAAGATTGCGCAGGTCTGTATGGTATGTGAGTCACTGGTTCATGTATGTGTGGCCTGTACAGATTCCAAGAAATGTAAACTCTGTGGTGGTGGAGACCATCTGTACATGCTTTGTCCTTTTTGCAGGAGAGATACAGTGCCTGAAGAAAAGAAGGAGGATGCAAAGGCTGATGAGGAGGTGGAGGAGTATGATGAGAAAGTGGAAGAGGAGAAGGTGGAGGAAGAAATGGTGGTGGAACCCCAGAAAAGTGAGTCTGTGAAACCTATGCCTGAACCCCAGAAAAGTGTGTAGGGACCACCGAAAGCTGTGCCTTGTAAAGTGATGCCAGAGATAAATAAAGAAAAAGAGGAAGAAATAATACTAACAAGGAGGAAAATGAGGAGTGACCAACCTTGTGGGTCTGGAATTTCTGTTCTGAAGGTTGAGTCTGAAGAGGGAAAACTTGAGAGACTCATGGGTAGGGACATGATACCTACTTTGGAGGATCTGGAATTTCTCAGACGTAAAATCAGAATGAGATTCAGCAAATGTAGTCCAGAATGGATAAACATGTGGAAAGGCGAAATTATAAGAGCTGCCAGAGGTCGTCCTGCAGCCATTATAAACAGACTGAGTATGCCACGATTGATCTTTGAAATGGCCAAAAGATGTAAGGCTGAAGAAGAAGAAATTTGGTCCCTGTTTATTATGTATTTCATTTTGAAAACACATAAAGAAGTTGTAAAGGAAGTGTTTTACATGTATCAGGGGAAATGTTAAGTTAGTGATTTGAACCTTTATTTTGTTATGTAATGTTTTGCATTATTATGTTTTAGTTATGAGTTTATTCTGATGATGATATAGTATCCTCTGGTACTTTGGCTGAGTACTAGGAGTGATAAAGTCACGTAGCTCTAAAGAATAATTAAAAAAAAAAAACTCTCTGGTCTGCTGAGATCAAGTTTACTTGTTTCTTGGTCAGGTGTGCTAGTAAGTAGGAGGCTCCTGCGGGTTCCTCTCATGCTGCTTTTGGGTAAATTGTGATAATCTTGGTGGCTTAGGGAAGTGGTTGATTTTTGCATATGTTTTACATATGCAAATTTGCCAGTTAACATGGCTGCGGCTGTGGAGGAGCCTTTTGCTTGTGATGGCAGCGTGCCCCCATACGCTCGTGTGAGAAATGCGGTGCGTATTTTCTTTGAAGATGTGCCCATGCTCAAATTTGTTGTTGAGTAGATCCTGATGGAGATGTCTGGAGTCCAGAGAAGTGAAGTGGCTGCCATCTATGACAGTTTGAAACTGAGGACATTTGATGTTGTCTTCATGACCGAAGGTGTTTATAGAGACTTCATGGTGAATATTGAAAAGAAAAGACCCAAGGTTGGTAGGTTTGAAAATCATTCCTCATTTTTCTAATGATACAGTACTCGTTGTGAAGATGTTTTCCCTGTTCGTGCCTGTTAGTGAAATTGTGTTTTTCCTGAGAAGATCCTGCAATAAAGAACGAATTTTGGGAAAAATAAATAATGAGTGTGGAATTTGGACCAGTAAGCGGAGGTTCTTGGTTCGCTTTATTGACGATCTCCTGCAAGTGGATCTCTGGATCATGCATCTGTGGCATGTACAGAATCCAAGAAATGTAACCTGTGTGGTGGTGGTGACCATCTGTACATGTTCTGTCCCTTCCATGCGAATGAGACAATGCCTGAAGAAAAGAAGGATGATGCTAAAGGGGAGGCCAAGGAAGAGGCAAAGGCTGGTGAGGATGAGGAGGTGGAGGAAGAAATGGTGGTGGAACCCTAGAAAAGTCAGCCTGGGCCCCAGAAAAGTATACAAGAACCACCAAAAGCTGTGCATGATCCTAAAAAAAGTGTACCTGGAACCCAAAAAATGTGTGCCTGAACCCCATAAAGTGGTGCCTGAGGAAAGTAAAGAAAAAGAGGATGAGAAGGTACAAATAAGAAGGAAAATGAGGAGTGACCAACCTTGTGGGTCTGGAAATCCTGTTCCTAAAGTCGAGTCCGAGGAGGAAAAACTTGAGAGACTCATGAGTAGGGACATGTGACCTACCTCAGTGGATGTGGAATTTCTCAGGCGGAAGATCCGCATGAGATTCAGCAAGTGCAGTCCAGATTGGATCAACATGTGGAAAGGCAAGATTATAAGAGCTGCGAGAGGTTGTCCTGCGGTCATTGTAAATAGACTGAGTATGACACGGGGGATCGTTGAAATGGCTAAAATATGTGAGCCTGAGTAAAAAAGGTAATTTTGTCTTTGTTCATCATGTTTTATATTTTGAAAACACATAAAGAAGTTGGTAAAAAAAGTGCATGCACCCTGGAAAAGTTTAGTTAGTGATTTGAACCCTTTTTTTTGTTATGTAATGTCTTATTATGTTTTACTTATGACTTTATTCTGATGATGATATAATGTCCTCTGGTACTTTGGCTTAGGCTGAGTGCTAGGAGAGATAATGTCATGTATATCTGAAGAATGAAAAAAACAATCTCTCTGGCCTGCTAAATGTGGTTCCATGCCTGTTTGTGTTAGTAGTTTTGAAATTCTGCTGGCTCATCTGCAGTCATGTCTCTATTGTTAGCTTATCCCAAGGGCGGGGCAATTTTTTTGTTTGTTTTGCATATGTATTGAGTGGGAAAAAGTTACATTTTTGTGTTAGGTTTTTCTTTCTGTCCCTTACTTCAGGCCAGGTGAAGCTTAAACAAAGAAATGGAGTATGAAATTGAACCTCATGGTACCTGGCAGGTCTGTGCATCTTTAGAAACCTACTTGTTTCTTTCCTCCTTATTTCTTACTTTCTTTGGTTGATGTAAAGATCTCTGTAATGTATTTTTTAATGACAAAGCTTTTAACTTTAAAAAAAAAATAATGCTACAACCACTTTCTCCCCTGTTGTGTTCTCCATAGTACCGTATTTTTCGGACCATTAGACGCTCCGGACTATAAGACGCACCAGGTTTTCCGCACGGGAAAACAAGAAAAAAAAATTCATTTGATTTCCCCTGAGATCCAGCGTGCGGCACTTGTGCCCGCCCATGAAGGCGGCGCCGACATAAGACGCACCCTGATTTTCCCCCCACTTTAGGGGGAAAAAAAGTGCGTCTTATGGTCCGAAAAATACGGTAAATCATTTCCACAAACTAGATGCTCTGGATGTCATTCAGCCCAGAGGCCATCCTGTTAGTGCGGGGAGTCATGAGGCCAGTTCTTCAGGGGACATCACCATGGTCTGCCCTGAACTTATAAGATAATCTTGCAGAATGGTGCTTAATCACCTCAATGCAGCTCCCAGCATCAATGAGGATGCCTGTTGGATTTTTTTATCATTTTAACTCTGGATAGAAAGTTAGGGATAGTGGAATGTCACCCTCTCTATTCCCGGCATTCTTGAGTTGGTTCTCAGAAAACAACATCTTGTTTACAGAGCTCATTAGCTTAAGCTGACATTTTCCCACATAACTGAACCTGTACTACTTCCTCTCTGTACCATTTCTTTTTTGTACAGAGCTTTGATCAGATCCAATGATTTGTTAGCAAAATCAAAAATCCATTACTTTAGGTTGGAGAGGCTACACTTTCATCAATGAAGCCTGGGTGATTCGGCAAACCTGGAATAGATTTCTTCAAAGTAATTTGCTATTTGCTAGCCAGGACCAGATCCATTTCAGGTTTGCCGGATCACCCAGCTTCACTGATAAAAGTGTATCCTCTCCAACCTTGGGGAGCTTTAATATATCAGGCACATAGTGACTGCGAAGAACTTTTTTTTTATTGTGATGAGAGGCCCATTTTTAGTGTGGAAAAAACAGCAGTAAAATTGTAGACAATGGTTTTCATGTGATCAAGTCACTGTATGATTGGATAATATGTTAAAAAAGTGTTAAGCATTAACTGCACATTTTGTTTTACCCAACAATAGCGTCATATACATTAAAATGATTTGCCCACTCCACAGCAACTTGTCTTTCATCATCCTTATTAGCCAAGCTGGAATTACTTGATTAGTGTTTTTTATTCCTGGTAGCCAGTGGTATACAGGGATTTCAGGCATCTTACAGTGATCCACATATGCAGCAATAATAAATAAATGAAAAATATAAATATATATTTTTAATGTGTTCTTTATGTCAAAAAGTATTTGTTTATGAAGCAGGCTGTTGTACTTGTGGCTGTATTTATATGGTCTCTCCTGTTTTTTCACAAGTATCTTTATCAAGTAGGCTTAATTACCTTTTGTCTATCCCCTTACTGGGGAACTTCATTACTTCCTAGGAGCTAAATCTGTCTTTCCTCTTTTCAATATCTAATTGTTTTATTAATTCCTGCAGCCTCCATTACATCATTATTGTTTTTATGTCTTTACCCCTAAAGAAGCAAGATTTGCTTACAAAATGCAAAGTATACCCCAATGTGCTAACAAATGAACAGAACAGGTGTAATCCTCTGTTATTATACCACTTACGATTATTTTCTCTTTAGATTGTTTTTAAAGAAATATTGTAAATAAAGGAACTTGCAGAGAGAAAGCATCACATTCATATACCATCAAACATAAACACATTACAACTAATTAGTATATACATTTCTGATTTATGGGTGGGGCCTGTGAAGCCCAATTCTGGAGAAGCAATCTTTTTGTGGCCAAGCTGATTTTGCACACACTTCACATCCTATAGGACTAGAACTAGAATACACGCATCAAGTTGCACCCAAGTACACCTAGCAAATTCTGCAATCCACTTTAACTGAGTAATAATAGTCCATGTAGCTTAGGCTTTATGAACAGATAATGGTCGCCCAACACTGATACCATGTCCTAAATAAAATCAGCAAACTGAAAACGTTTTCACTCAAGTGTATACTGTGAGCTCTGGACATATTCAGAACCTAACTACTTAATAAAATGTAAAATAAGCCATAATTTACATTCCTAATAAATGCATGTATTTGTTGATGCAGAGAAATTCTGCAATTCTGTAACACGCTGATAGTATAAAATGAACAAGGAATTGGTAATGTTCTTTCTTTATAGCTTTGGAAAGAAAATGTCGACAGAATGGGTGATTTAAGATTGCAAGCAGACAATATGGCTATCAAAAACAGACATCAATATACTCAGCAAGTGTTGATTAATGCTGTGTGTGTGCCTGCAATAAAAAGAGCTTAGTTTTTAGAGACAATGTAGAGATAGAGTACATGTAAAGTCTTCAACAAATGATGTTGATGGGGAAGGTAGACAAACGAAGAACAATGTGGATGTAATTTAATTTAGTCACAAATACAATATCTCGTTATTTACTGCGGGTGTTTTAAAATAAAAGTAATCCATTTTTAAATATAAATATATATATATATATATATAAATATATATATATATATATAAATATATATATATATATATATTCTCTTCTAAAATACAGCTTTGGCAAATGTTGATGAAGAAAATGCCACAGTATTATATTAATTTTTATTATTATTATTATTATTATTATTATTAACAATGCTTTTATTGGTGCTAATAATGTCACAAGCCCTTAAAACATTTGTTAATCAACCACTATACCCAGACGCATTAAACATATCCCAGGTCTACTGCCACATAACCTTCAAGCATTGCTTAGCCCAGTGGCCTTCCATACAAGAGCGGCTACTTTTTTCAGTAGCTAGCATAATTCAGCAAAGCAGAGACAGAGGTATGGGGGGTAATTGGGATCACCAAAGTTGGATCTCTGGGCAACTAAAATTACCCACAAATGAAAGCAGTTACTTTATCACCAACCACTGTCTGGGGGCACTGCAGCATTGACCACAAATGTAAAGAAAAACTTCACCACTGATCTACAATCATAGGAGGCAATCTACTAGTTGCCAACAACATGAAGGGGCACCTTACTATTAACCAACTAAGCAAGAACATTAAACCTCTGAACATCACTGTAAGAGGTGTAGTTTGCCCTGACTACTAACATAAGGAGACACCTAACTATAAACTACAAACATACCAATATGTATATTTATTAGGCATGCTAATCGATAATGTAAGTGGGTATTGCACTACTGACCACCAATGTAAGAGGGTGCAGTACCTCTGACCACCCACAATATAGGGCATTACATTGATCACCTAGGTCATTTGGTCGCCTTAGTGGCCACCTACATAAGGAGATACTTCCCCTCTGATCATCTTCCCAAGTTAGCACTTCTACAACTATTAATTACAAACATATGATTAAGTATGTTTATTATGTCTAATCAATAAGTGGGTATTATACTACTGACCACCAACATCATAACATATTACATTGATCACCAAGGTTGTTTAGGCACCTTACTGGCCACCAGCATAATGAGGCACTTCCCCTCTGACCACCAACTTTGGAAGGTATTACACTGAAAACCAAGGTGACTGGGCATTACACTAAAGATGCATCTACACCTCTTCACCAAAATACTAATATTCTCAATAATTGCCAAGCAGTCTTTAACTATGTTAATCAAGTTCTCCCTTAAAGTAGTGTTAGTAAAAGTAAAAGCTCTTGTCCTAAAGATTACTTCTGCTGGCATTTTTTATATCATTCGAGTAGTGTGTGGTGGATATCTATATATTTTGATTGTGCCTAACTCTGGTTTATATAAAGGTAATTAAATAAATGCCAGAGAAAGATCGAGTTTTCGGCACAAATATAGAAAATATAATTTGTAGTACAAGTTTACATACAAAATTATGAAAGAATTATTTCCTTTTTACCCATAAGTCATAATATTCTCTTATGATCTATACAGGATTTGATCAATTTTCACATAAAGTTACAAAAAACAATTACAACCTTTTCTCTGTATGTCGCAATAGTTTTTTGCAATACATACAATGTTTTGTTCAGGCCTGCTGTGGCACTATACAGGTTTCAGCTAATATTGAACAAATATACATCACCATAGAATGGTTAAGAAGATATGAACCCATTCAGTGGGCATAGTGGGCGCTTTTCACCTCTAGTCCAAAGCCACTACAACCTACATTCACGAAAACTAGATCAATCTAAACCTTGGGGCACATTCAAATGTGGCCACTAAAGCCAGTGTGAATAGATCCATGAAAATCTAGCACTTTCCCTACTAAATGGTACTACACATAAGATTAATCACCATGTTATTTGCCAATCAATAGGCATTATATACATTATTTTGTGCTCATGTAAAAGATTTTATGTGGGTAAAACAAAAAAACCCCTGAGAAAACTAATCTATGAAAATATATACACGGTAAAATGGTAAAATGGTCACTCCAATAAGCTACCACGTAGGAACAATGCATAACTCTTACCTACATAGTATTTCATTTGCAGTGTTGGAAAAAGTAACCTTGAGTCCTAGAGGGGGAGACTGATAAAAAAATTATTACAGGCAGAAACAAAGTGGTTCTTTTTAATAAAAGCCAACCATTATCCATGCTTAAACAATGTATTTAGCTTTAAACCTTTTCTATAGTATTAATCAGTAATCAATATTAATTTAAAGTCAAATTAGTATGTTTAGTATTTCTAGCAATTAATTAACAGAATGTATTTATAATCCAGAATGTATATTTAAGTGCAAGAAACAGTTTTGTCTCTTTCCTGTCATTTCTAACCATGATTCACTTGATCCTATATGAGATACTGTCTATCTTAATTATCATATCTGCTCCTTCATTCATCTCTAAATCTCTGTATTAACTCTTCCATTCAACACAAATAGAGGGCGCCCCTCCTCTCACCCAACTTACAGGGACGGGGGCACCCTGTAAATTTAGATCACCTGAATCCCATATGTATACATTTGTGATATATTTTATTGACCTATCACTACCCCTGAGGAAGCCCACTATGGCGAAACGCATAGGGTACTACGGTTGATATGAATGGGTTCATATCTACTTAACCATTCTATGGTGATGTATATTTGATCAATATTAGCTGAAACCTGTATGGGGCCACAGCAGGCCTGAACAAAACTTTGTATGTATTGCAAGAAATTATTGTGACATACAGAGAAAAGGTTGAAATTGTTTTTTGTAACTTTATGTGAAAATTGATCAAATCCTGTATAGATCATAAGAGAATATTATGACTTATGGGTAAAAAGGATAAAATTCTTTGATAATTTTGTATGTAAACTTGTACTACAATATTTTCTATATTTGTGCCGAAAACTCTATCTTTCTCTGTCTTTTATATAATTACTTCTGCTGGCACACACAATCTTTGGCAAATTTGGTCAATGCAAGGACTGAGGCAAAGTTGTGAAGTATAAAACCTTCTTTGAACTACACAGCAGAATCCTGTTAGCTCAAATGTACAGAGGTTTGAAAATTATACAGAAAAAATCAAATACAATATGGAAAATAGGGGAAAATATGTACCACCTATCCATCATCAATAACTCAAAGCAAGTCTTCTGACTCCTGGTAAAAAAAGTAACCAATTTTTGTTCCCAGGGATTGAATATAATTCCTGTTTTCTTTTGCATAAAGTAATGGGAGAAACTTGATAAGTTGAAAACAACTTGAATTGATTGTATTTTTTCTAAAAAAAAGTTGTATTAAGTGGTCTACTAAACTACTTTCACAACACTACTCATCTCCACAAAACAGGGAGTAATTGTTTTTATTTTAAGCAAAAAAATGTGAGGATCAATAATATTTCTATTCCGAAATTTTTATTATTTTTAAGAAGTACACATTTCAAATGATACATTCCATCTACACTAAGGTGGAAAACAGAAAAAAAAATTACACATTCTTTGCCTCTCAATATAATAAAACTAATTACATACATTTATACAACTGCCATAGATCCCACACATTATCAAACATTTGAAGTCTATCATTGGCAATCAAATTTTCTCCTCAGATCAATCATTTTAACTTTATTGGTGTTCCAAGTTTTGTCAATAACTGTATGTGCCACCAACAACATGTATTTATTCAAATTTGTAGCTGTTTGGGCAGGGTTACATTAGCACAATTAAATAAAGCAGTTCAGAACAAAATGTTAAATTAGTCTTAACAACCTCCCCAATTAGTTAAAAAAAACTTCCAGCCAGAACATGTGTATCACAGGACATCCACCAAGTATGTACCATGGTTCCTACTTGCCCACAATTCCTAAAACATAATGGGGAGATATTACTTTGACATTTATTTATTCTGACCAGTACCAAATACCATCCTAATACTGTTTTACAATTTTGTTCAATCAGTGACATTTTAAGAGTGATCTATAATAAATCACCACATGACACCAACCATCCTATTCCTATGCCTTCTCCATAACTTTTCCCATGCTTGCCTGTATGGAAGTTTAGATGTTGGAGTGGAGGTTTCCAAAAACACTATAAGTATCTGTCCTTTAGCTCCCTTTCTAAACTTGCAATGGATCAACCCATAGGGAGGTGGGTTCATGCCACTTTAGCTTGAATAAATGATTTTTTAGTATATATCAATATTATTCTGATAATGGACATACCTAATTAAATGGGCATACCTAATTAACTGTCTCCAACTAATAAATGAGTTGTTCCTCATCCCCAATTCTCAAATATCCTTTGTTTATCCACCATTTAAATCCTGATAATTCCGTCCCTGTTAAAAATTCCAGATTTTGCCACAAGAGTAGACTAGGCAGAACAATATATACATTTATATATATTGGATTATTCCTAAATCTTTTCCATACTGATAGACCATATAACAACAATGGGCAACCAATTTTGGGTCTAACACTTTTTGGAATCCATAATAAAGTCACGATTGCCACGGAGGAACAGGACAGTGCTTCAATTTCAGCTCATTGGGGCTTTCCCCTTGGTGGGTATAATTTGCATGATATAATTCTTGATTTTTTGGGTAAGCTGAATACATAAATATTTTTATAAATTTTCCCCTTATTCAAATTCCAAAGTCTAATTGTCTGCGCTGTTTCTGGTTTCAATTGATTTTCAGGGCCACTAACTTTGAACTGCCTACCTTCAAACCAGATAAAGAGGCGAAGATATTCAATACTTTAAATAATTTTAAAAAGGATATTAAAAGTTGAATACTAGGCCTGAGGATATAATCTGCAACAAGGACACACTTATGTTCCCTCTGAATCACATAAAATATAATGTATATTTAGATTATTTCTAAGATGTAGTGCCAAAGGTTTGATTGCAATTGCAAAAAACAACAGTGATAATAGGCATTCCTGCCTATTGCCTTCCTGTATAGGACATTTTTTTTTTAAATAAATATCTATTTTTTGAGACCTGGGCCACTGGTTGATTGTACAATGTCATTAGCATTTTCTTTTTTTAAATATATTTTTTGACAAATTGAAAACTACAGTAAACCTTACAACAATATCAATAAGGTGCATACAGTTACATTAAAGTATAAGTTGAAAGAATATTAAAAGATATCAAAATACAGAAGCACAGAACCATGTAATCAGTGCACTGTGATGAACAACATTTCACTCTGCCACGCCTTCCTTTTTCTGTTTTCTTTATGGGTACAGTTAAATTTTTTGCATAACATCAAAACGAGGGGAGGGGTAAAAGACCCAATACGGGTAACCAAAGAAGCTAAACACCTCACATTTTTTAAATGCGTTTAGAGTATTTTAGTCAAAATCTTAAAGTCACAGTTAATCAAAAAGTTGGGGTTATAGTTAGGGCAATATTATTTTATAGCGGAAAGTGTTAAGCTAATTTATCTTTGATTTTTTTATAATATATATTTGGAAACAATAAGTCCCTGTGCTCAGTTGACAGCTGTGGTACATTGATGAACCTTATCTTGGTTTGTAAAGTTTCTATTTGTGATCCTAATCTTAGTTGGGAATTTCTTTTATGCCTCCCTAAAAGATCCTTATATTGTTTTATTTTATTATCACTTTCTTGCATCCCCTCCTTCTTTACTTGTGTGGAAACTTAATTGAACTAGGTGACATTTTGTCAGTCACCTGCTCAATCTCCTTAATAACTGCACTATTAGTCAAAACACTCTCATTCATCCATCTAAACCCTGATGGTCTTCCTCCCCACCTTCCCAATTTAACTATTATCGGATCATGGTCTGACCATGTAGTTGCCAAAATTTTAACAATCCAAGGAAGTAGAGCAGCCACAACCAAAACATGATCTATTCTTGAATATTGTTTGTGAGGAGCTAAATAATACGTATAGTCTCTGCCTCCAGGGTTAAATTCCCTCCAAACATCCACCAAATTAAATCCCTTAACAGTAAAGTGAATTTATGACTTTGTCTTGGAGGGTGGTAGGTCCCTAGCAAATACTATACCCTGCAATATAACCTAGCTTCTTACTATGTAAGTTATTACCCCTACCTTATTCATTTATTTTTTTACCCTATATACATTACTTAACTTTTCTCTCTTTTTCTCTCTCTTTCTCCTGTAATAAGGACAACGATAAATAAGCTCCGGGTCCCAAAAAAGTACACTATCCAAAAATCTAACCTCGATTAGCCTTCTCTCATGTAGGTAAAATCTATATCCCATTTTCTATCAATCTTTGGACACCTCCGTGGCTGTAATATTAATTTTTTCCTTATTTGATTTCAGCCTTGTTATATTTCTTAAATCTATACTGCATACTATACCCAAGTAAGTGACCCATCAACACCAACATTAGACATAATATTGTTTATCAGTCTTTATATATATATATAAAGACGGGTATTTATTTATTGCAATCCTATATTATAGTCCAAAAGAAGTATGTAAAAATATAAGCAAAAGGCAAACTGTGCTGAGCAATACATACAAACATACATAGATGCAAATATACCTCTGAAATATACCACAGCGCTGTACAAAGATCAGCACTCACATGAGGCTCAGCAATATGTCTAGCAAGTTTGGATGAAATGTCTTTATGCGTTTCCTAGTGCTCACACACACACACCCCCCACCCACCTCAAGATTGTTTATATTGTTTATATGTAAATAGATATGTATATGTATAAAGGGGTATATATATATAGATGTATTCATAGATGTATGACTAGGTATATGTGCTCAGGGATTTGTGTATATAGTACCCTGTTGGAGATATCCTAATAGTGAGACTGTATCTAAGTAAACATGAAAACCTTTTGTATCTTTGTACTGGCCTCTGGCCCGCCTAGGGGTCTCTAATTCAAGGACTTTACAGGAATAACAAGAGGTAGTAAATACCAATAGGGGGTTTGCCAAGAAACCACAAACAAACAAACAGATGAAAGAACAGATCACTAGTAGGGCCTTCAAGGGGCAATTAATCCATCAAGCCAGAGTCGGCAGAAGATGGATGCATAATCAAACAGATGGGTTGGGTTGATAACCCAGCTGGACCTCGGGTTGACCCTTACATTTAGATTCCAGCAAGAGATTCTTGTATCAAATTTAGTTGGGAGGTTCATCAAATGACAGTAACCAATCCCAATCTAGTGGGGTGGGTGCCAGCTGATGGTCACCGTACCAAACACACCCACTAACCAGTAAAGGAGTCCCAATGTTACCTAATGGGACTTAAATATATAAAAAAGGGGAGTTGGAATATAACAAGGGAGAGAAGGGAATGATGGGACTTCTTAGGGAATCTAGCTCCTGGGGTACCAAGGGGTGGAATAATTACAAACAACCTATAAGAGGGTAGTATGTGACTTTTATCACAAAATTAATAAAGTGATTTTAGCATGAAGATGGTCAATGAGATGAAGAAAATGTTTATGCAAATCATATGCACATTGTATGCAAAGTGCACTTACTTGAACTCAACTGCAAGTATTGCAGTGTTTAATTGGCTCAGTTTCAAAGTGCAATTTACATAAAAAAGTGCATTTTACTTCTCTGCAAGTCATATGCAAACCTTATGTAAATTGCAGTGACCTAAGCCAATCAGTATAACATTTGATTGGTTAAATAGGTCAGTGCAATATGTGAAAAAGTGTTCATACAATTGGTAATGTCAAATTTCTGTATCTCATTGACCATCTTTAGTCACAAATATACCTTCCAACCATAACTTACCAGGTAGACCAAGACTACTTATAAGTAAGTTGTGTAAATTAAGATATTATATGTAAAATGGTTTAACAAATTTAATATCTGATCTTAAGAATATATTTTTTCTTTTTAGCTTCTCAACCTTTTGGCCAGATCGTGTCGTGGAGGAGGTGGATCTGATATTTCTTCATTCTACAGCTGGAGTCCGGAAGGATGGGAAAAAAAGAAGCGACCATCGTGGGAGATTTTTTCTTCTGAAAACGGTGTTTGGAGTTTTGAAGGATGGCCTGGAAAGGTCCAAGGATTACTGGCCCTGTCTCTTCTGAGCCGAGGGTAAAGAATACGGCAATAATCACAGTAAGTGAAGATGTAGAGGAAAAATTTCGTTTAAAATTTTTCTTGCATGAAATTTGCTTTAAAATCCTGAATGTGGAAAGAGATGAAATTTTCTGTTTAAAAGATTTCAAGAAAAGAGAGTCTTTTTGTCATTTATACAAGCAAGGCATTATAAAAAATTTGTTGGCAATTTAAGAAGGAATATGCATAATGAAGAACTAACTGGGTTAACTGGGTTTGTTATGCGAAGAAGAAGATGTAATGGTTGTAGTACATATGCATAATCCCTTTGTACCGGTTGAAGATATTTTCCTTTTTTTGAGAAGATATTGTGCTGAGGTAAAACCAATGGGTAAAATGGTTAATTCAGAAAAAATATGGAATGGAAAATTGAAATTCTAGGTTAAATTAAGACATCAAAATGGGACAAATGAGTTGTTGCATCTCCCTCAGTTTTTTACGTTGGGAAGGGACAGAGGAGTCCTCTTTTACAACGGGATGCCAAGTTTCTGCACAAAATGTGGGCAGTATTATCATACAAGAGATACTTGTACGGCAGAAAAATCAAGATGCAGGAAGTGTGGTGATGCAAATCATGACACAACGGATTGCACGAATGATCAGAGATGCAATGGATGTGGGGAGAGCGGACACCTATTTAAAGATTGTCTGCAGAAAGAACACATGAAAAAAACCTATAAGGAAGCGGTGGAGGGGAAAAAGGAAGTAATTATGACAGAAAAAGACTTACCCTCGGCCGAGACAGTGGTGGTAATAGTGGACCAAGAAGTGGAGCTGGCGTCATCGGTACCGATGGCGGAGGAGGTGAGAGATGAAGGAGGGGGTGTCCGGCAGCCGGAGTTGAGTCCTGTGGAAGAGGTGGCTAGCCCAGCTCTAGGGACGGAGATAATAAGAATAAGGCCACGGGTGTAGGAGTTTTGATCAAAGGAACGGAGATCGTAGTAAAATCCTTTATGGAAATAGAGCCGGGTAGAGCATTGATAGTTAATGCGGAGGTAGGAGATGACCTCCTGTGGATTCTTGTCATATATGCACCCGCGGAGAAGAAAGAAAGAGTGGAATTCTTTGAAAAAATCAAAACATATATCCCTGGAGCAGGGAGGATTATAATAATGGGCGATTTCAATTGCGTAAGGAAAGGGGAAGAAAGGGAGACTTTGAAAAAAGACCAGCATGATAAGTAATCTAAAATATTGGAGGAGATGATACAAGACCTTTCCCTAAAAGATGGCTGGAAAAATAAGAATGAGAAAGAACCAAGTTATACTTGGACGGCCAGAAAATGCAAATCCAGAATCGATTTTTTGTTAGTAGGAAAAGAGACAGATAAAAGACATAAAGTTGGAGAAAAAATATGTTTTCTGACCATAAGACATTGAGAGAAAGCTTATACTTACCAGGGGCCAGTAGAGGTCCAGGAGTATGGAGGCTGAACGTGAGGCTGTTGGAGTTTCCTGAAATAGAAGAAGAATTTATTAAGAAATAAAAGGAATGGAAAGGAAAACAAAGAGACCACATGGATAAGAACGTATGGTGGGACTGGGTAAAGATAAAGATAAAAGAATTCTTTTTGGAAGAAAGAAGTTTTTTTTAGCTTCTCTGCCTTTTGGCTCAGAGTTAAAAGTGTTAGTGAGTAGGGTGCCAGCCGCCTCGGCCCTGCAGGGTTCCCTTAGGTTCCCTGCCAGCTGCTATTGGGGTAGGTGCCACCCAGGACGACGCGGGACCCAATGGTTAAAACTTTTAGGCCGATCGACTTCCTTTGCGGGGTTAAAGGTAAGTGATTTTTTTTTTGTTTTGGGGGACTTTGAGTTTAGTTCATCTTTAATGGGGAGATGTACTTTGCCAAGACTTCACTTGTACATGTCTTGTCCAGTTTGAAGAAAAGCTGCTGGAGAAAAAGAGGATGCTGCAGAAGGGGAAGCTAAGGCAGAGGCTGCAGGGGAGAAGGAGGAGTATGAGGAGGAGGAGTTGGAAGAAGAAGAAGTGGAAGAGGAAATGGTGGTCAAGCTTCAGAAAATTGAGCCTGAACCCCAAAAATTTGTGCATGAACCTCAAAAAGGGATGCCTGATCCCCAAAAAGTTGTACCTGAGAAAAGAAAGAGAAAAGGAGAGGAGAAGGTGCAAATGAAGAGAAAACTTAAAAGTGATCAGCCTTCAGTGTTTGGGGGAAAGAAAACAAGTCCCAAAAGAAGAGCCTAATAAGGAAAAAGTTGGCAGGGTAATGAGGTGGTTGGCAATACCTGCATTGGAAGATCTGAATTTCCTCATGCGGAAGATCCGTATAAGGTTCAGTAAATGTATCCCAAGATGGGTGAATATGTGAAAAAATGAAGCTTTGGGAGCGGCCAAGGGGCGTCCTGTGATTCTGTCAAACAAAATCTGGGCATTGTCCCTGATGTATTTCGTTATGGAAGGAAATAAAGAAACTATAAAAAAAAGTGTTTTATATGTATCCTGGAAAGGTTAGGTTGGTAACCTGAACCTTTCCTTTTGTTCTTTGTTCTTTAAAGAAAAAATTTTGATAGTTTTGTTATAATTTAGTATATCTAAAAAATTGTATGTTTTTATTCTGATGGTGATATAGCTCTTTAGTGCTTTGGTTTTGCCAAGTGCTGGGAGATGTAGTCATGTCTATCTGAAGAATATAGTTTTTTTAGCTTCTCAGCCTTCTGGCAAAATCAAGGAAACTTGTGTGTTGTCAGGAGTGCTAGCTAGTAGGAAACCAGCTGGATTGGCCTGGGTGTGTTCCCCCGGGTTTACACCCTGCTACTCTTGGGGTTAGGGCTCTCTGAATGTGTGGGAAGCAATCCCCTCGCTGTGTACACAGTGAAGGTTTGCTGACAGAGATGGAGGTGCATAAGGAGAAAATTCAAGAAGGATCCTCAGAGGAGTATGTGCCTCGATTTGAACGCATAAGGAATGCGGTGCACGTTATTTTTGTGTAAGTCTAACCAGTTGGTTTTCTTGGCGGATGAAATTTTGAAAGATCTATGTGGAGTGCAGCGGAAGGAGATGTTGGCTATGTATGAGTACCCCAAGGGGAACGAGTATGATGTGGTGTTTACAACAAAAAGGAATCCTGAAAAAATTTCTGTTTGGATGTGCAGAAAAGAAGGAGGATGGCAAAGCAAAAAAAGTGAAGATCTTATTGCACCAGGACGAAGAAATTATTTTAGAGGTAAAAATGTTCTCTCCGTACATTCAGGTTGAGGACATTGTGAGCTTTCTGAAGCTGTATTATGTATCAGCGAAAGCTTTAGGTTAAGTACCATTTGGGTATTTGGACTGGCAATATAGGTTCGCAGTAAAATTTAAAGAGGATTTGAGACCACCGGCCAGGTTTAGTCTGGGGAGTGTCAATGGGTCTCGCTTCTTTCCTGGAATGGGTCCCTTTTGCAAGAACTGTTGCAAGTATGGGCATAGTAAGTAGGCTTGCAAATTGGAGGTTTGTTACGACTGCAGGGTGATTGGGCACACAGCCATGAGATGTAGTAGTGTAGTGACCATCTTTATATGGCATGTCCTGTAAGGAAGAGGAGTGAAGGTGGTGAAAAGGGGAAAGTGAGGAGAAGGGCGAGGGGAAGAGTGAGGAGAAGATGCCCAGGTTTTCTGAACCGCAGAGTGAGGCAGAGAATTGAAGTGGCACAAACAGTATGTCTGAATCAGGGAGTGAAGTGGGAATGGAAGAACGAGAAGGAGCCAGAAACCTTGGTGAAATCGAAAGCAAACGTGGACCAGGTTCCGGTGTCAAAAGTTAAAGTAACTGATGCAGGACCAAGGTTGACAGCAGAAGAGTACAAGGAGTTACAGAGGTTGATATACAAAAAGGAGTACCAGTCCCACGAAGATATTGAATTCCTGAAAGGAAAGGGGCAGAAGAATTTTAGTAGAATATCTTGGATGGTGGCTAAGGATGACAAAGCAAGTGATCAGGGGGGATGAGGCATGCAGGGTGTTTAAAGTACCGTTGTGGTTCAGACATTTAGCTGGCCCAATAGATTTTGAGAAGTTACTGGTTTGGGTGTATATTATGTTGTTTTAGGCATTACAAAGCCCAGAGAGGAAGACCGTATCATTACAGGTGGACCTAGGGAGTGCCAGATTTTCGAAAATTCTGGATCTAGTGTTGGTGTTCGAATTCGGGTTGTCCTTATATTCGACCCGATTATGGCTGTTCGAATTCGGGTAGACTCGACCTAAAAAAAAAACGAGATTCAACAGCAAAATCTCGGATAAAAAAAAATGTAAAAAATGTGTTAAAAAAATAAAAATTAATGTTAAATTAATTTATTCAGTGTTTGTGTTTATTTAACTTCTTTTTTATATAACAGGTTATCCTACAATGACATGATATCTCTTGTAACACACAGAACAGAAATATTATGATGCATTTGTTAGATTTTTCTGTATCATATTATTGTGCTGGAAATTGTGTTACAGAGTAAGAGATACTAGCAGGGCATCTTCTCAATGATGCAGCTATGCCTGCAATCATTGAGAAGAGTGTGCAATCCCCAGGGCACCAGGTAATTACCCTATTGAGTCCTTCATGACAGCGGAAGGGGGGAACCTCAGATGGGGGTTAATGCAGAGCCCTTAGAGAGAGCAATACATTGTAGCAGAGTGATGCAGCCAGAATCCTACAGAGATGATACTGGAGTTTAGGACTACCTGGCTGAATATGTGTGGGCGCTTCCCACTAAAAGTGATATATCTACATTGCTTGGAGATTTGAAAGAGTATTTTAAAATGGAGGTTACTTCATTGTGTACATAGCCTAAATAGAGTGGAGGAAGTAAAAAACAGGGTTGATATTCATGAGAAAGCTATTTGCAAGAGGTGAACCAAAAATATGCAAAGATCCATCACAAGTTATCCTATCATATGGAGGACATTGAAAATAGAAATAGAAGAAATACCCTAAGAGTCAGGGGCCTTCCCGACTCTAAAGGGCCCGAGCAACTGGAATCTACAAAAAGAAGTATCTTTAATCAGATTTTGGGTTTTCCTCCTACTACATTTCCTCCTACTACACCTCTTCGGTTTGACCGAGTGCATAGAGTTCCCAAAGCAAGGGCTGCTCCACCTAATTCACATCTGCTCCACCTAATTCGATGTTATCTGTCACCTGCCTTACTTTTCTGATAAAGCATCTATTCAAGAAAAGCTCAAGGTTTTATCTACAGTAAATTTTAAAGGAACAGTTATTTCTATTTTTCCTGACCTGGCTAAAGTTACCCTAGATAGACACACATTTTTGCGTCCTTTATTGGCAGTTCTGAGACAAGCTGGCATAGAGTATTGCTGGGGTTTTCCTTCATGTTTAATGGTGAAGAAAGATGGGAAATCTTCCATTTTGTGTTTTCTAGAAGAATTAGAAGCTTTTTGTAAGGAGCTAAACATTATTAAGCCCCCACTTACTGGATGGAGAGAAGAGGAAGAAATGGGAATGTCAGTTTCATATCAAACACCTTGGCAGAAGATAAAGAAGGAAAAGGCCCCAGCAACTGCCAGGGGGACTTGCAGCATAAGCAAAAGGGGACTGAATACTTATAATATTTAAAAGTCTTCTTATTTTTTGCAAAATATTAATTGATAGGTTGCATGAAAAATATGTTGTATCATGTTGAAATTTATTATAATAGAGAGGGGGCATGTGGGTTTCTTTTATTGTAATTTTGCATTGTATTGTTCTTAAATTGAGAAATGGCGCTATATTCAGCCATGATTTCCCCTGCTCCACTGCTGAGGGCCTATATAGGTCTTTACTCAGCACAGCAGGTTTTGTTGTTTTTGGAGCAATGTGTATATATTATATGAATGTTTGTGTCAATTGTGTATTTGAGAAGTGGTGCTGCAAAATGTGGTGAAGGTTTGTGTTTGTATGTTAGAAAAAAAGACGCAATATTGTTTTCAAAAAATCAGGGAGGCCTGTACGGTTTATTTTTAGGATTAAGTATATGTCTGTGCACCATGCGACTGTGATTTTGTATAATGTAAGGGGTCTTCATTCTGCATTGAAAAGAGATCAGGTACTAAGTGAGTTGCATTTATTTCAGGGGGATATTGGTTTCATCCAAGAGACACACCTACCCTTTTATTCAAGGTAAATACTTAGCTAGTGCACTTAAGAAGGAGAAAACAGCATGATATATATCTAAAATGAAAAACAAGTCTGGCTCACTGGTCCATCTTACACAGGAGATGGCAGCTGTGTTTAAGGAATTTTACCAGGAGCTGTATCAGGTGGGAGAATCACTGGAATCAGTGGTTCAGAGAAGGGAAAGGATGAATACATATTTAAAAAGAGCAAAGTTACCTAACATGCCTCCAGAAAAACTTCTGGAATAGGAACAAGATATTAATACAGTAAATGAATTAAATTGGGAGAATAAATCTACTCAGGTTGGAAGGACCCCGGGACCAGATCGTTTTTCACTGAAATATTAAAAGCAATATCAGGAGATTTTTGCAATTATGTTAATAAGCTAGCAATGAGGAGAGCCATTTGTGAGGACACCCTTAGGACCCATATTTCAGTTTTGCCTAAGCCAGGAAAGGACCCTACTGTTTTTTCATGTTATAGACCTTTTTTCTTTGCTTAATGTTGACATAAAGGTATATCTTGGAGGTTCTATCTAGGCGGCTGCAAAATATAGTGCCTCAGTGGATACATTCAGATCAAGCAGGGTTTATCCCAGGTAGGAAAGCAAGGGACAATTCTATTGGAGTTCCAGCCCATCCTGATGCTGAGAAAGCATTTGATCGGGTGGACTGGCTGTACTTATCTATGACTTTGGGCCATTTGGATCATGGCCCTCTACTCCTGCCCTTCAGCAAGAGTGTGTGTGATTGGTACATTGTCAGCCTCGTTCTTACTTTATAATGGAACTAGACAGGGATGCCCCCTTTGCTTGTTGCTCTTTGCTATATCATTGGAACCCTTTTTAAATATAGTGTGACTGAATTTGAATATATATATAGAGTGAGAATTAGGCAAAGAAAGCATAAACTGGCAGCATATGCTGATGATATTTTATTTATAGTCCAACAGCCAGAGACTTCTCTTCCCAATTTACTAGCAGAATTTTCAGGATTTGGATATTTGTCCAACTTTAGGATTAATTTAGCTAAATCTGAAATCATAAATGTGAAATATATCAAAGCAATGGGAGAATAGGGAAAAGAAAAATTTCCTGTTCACATGGTGTCAAAAATCTCTGACTTACCTGAGCAGCATCTTTGTCAGATTTATTTGTGGCAAATGATGTGCCCTTGCTGAATGCAATTAGAAAGGATATACAGCGTTGGAAACAATTAAGACTCTCCTGGATTGGGAAGGTTAATGTACTAAAAATAAATGTCCTTCCTAGGGTATTTTTCTTGTTCCAGATGCTTCCAATTCAGATTCCCCCGTCATTCTGTACGTGTCTTAACAATTTGGCTGCTTCATTTATCTGGTACCCTTCAAGGGCTAGGATTTCCCTGAGAACCATTAGCCATCTTAAAGACGACGGAGTATTAGGTTTTCCAGACTTTAATCAGTATTATAGGGCAGTATTATTAAATAGGATTGTTAACTGGAAATATGACTCTAGGGGGTGTGTTAAATTAGAGCAGATATTTGTTTGGCTAATTTGAATACTATTATTTGGCTTACCAGGCAACATACAGCCTTGGATCCAGATACTTCCCCCCTTACCCTTAATGCATTAGGGATTGGGATTTGATACATAGGCAGCAAGGGTGGCTGTAAAATTCCCCACTGCTTCCAATAACTGGTCATTTATATTTTTTTTCAAGGCCAACAATCGGATTCTTTTTTGGGGCACCTTTCTGATCCCCCTTTGTTATTGTTTCAAGTAACAGTGGGAGGCATGGTTCGTCCTTTGGAGCAACTTGTTCCATTGGAAATTTATAAATCAATTTACCAATGGCAATATTTACAATTACATATACAATTACATTAGAGAAAATTGTTGAAGGAAAGAATAAACCCTCCCATTCTGTTTCGGTACTTTATAAGATATTATTGAAGTTTAAAAATCCTGGGTTTCCAGCCTATGTAGAGAAATTGGAATCTGAATTGAATGATACTTTGTCTGAGCCCCAGAAAAGGACTATATTTTTAGATTTGGTTCATAGGACTTCCGTTAGTGCTAGGATTCAAGAGAGTAACTTTAAAATTCTTTCTAGATGGTACTTAGTCCAGAACATGTACATCGGGTGTCCCCTCAGGAGTCTCCCTTATTTGGGGAGGGTGTGGTAGTCGGGGTACAATGTCACATATATGGTGGCAATGTCCAGTGATTGAAAGATACTGGAAAAGGTGCTTCATATAATTGAATTATTAAATGGACTTCTGGTGGAGTTTAATCTGTGGAAGGTACATTTCACTGCCTAAGAAAAAATATAGATGCTCACTGGTTCCTTTTCTTTTTAATGCAGCCAGATTGCAGATATCATGCTTTTGGAAGGATCCAAGGGAGCAACCCTTGAAGGGATGGTTACAAGCTGTGGATAATATTTGTAAGTTAGAGGAAAATTATTGTGACTTTTGAAAAAAAACTTTGTTTTTTTTTAGAGAATAACTACAAAATTAAGCACTATCCATATAACTTTTTTGTTTACACTTTTCCAGACAAGCTTTCGTTTGCATACCCCCACTTCACTGGTCCAAACAGTACTGACCTGTGTTTCCTTTGTGATCAGGTTGGTCAACTGCTTCTGTAACTGTTTTTTTTTAAAGATAATTCATCTTATTCTGTGCTGCGTCTCCTGTACAGGAAGATAGGGGAAACATCTGCAATAGAACATAGACAGTAATAATATTAATATTAATAAATTGATAGGGTTTTAAACATTACCCAATACATTTAGAGATTGACATGGACTTTAATAATTAGTGATTAGTCAAACCAACATGTTCATAATTGTGTGATTATTGCAACATAGTTTGTGTCCTTATTCAGTTTACAGTTTGTACAGTTTTGAATGGAAAATGTTATTCCAGATTTAAATTACACTTTGAAGGAATGTTTTACAGGTGTACATTAGATGTTTTATATAGGTAAAATGTTGTAAAAGCTATTTCTGTCACTGTTCTATACCATGAATTAATTCGACAAATTCCTATCCCTGGAAAAGAAGGAGGACAAGTATGAGGTGGCAGAGGTGTAGGAGGACGGTGCACAAATGCCAGAGATTGGCCAATCTTCTACCTGTCTTGGTGGTACCAAAAATTACGTAGGTATACCCATGTAGAGCTAAAGCTAAAACTATGTAAATCTTAAAACAGGCTAATTATAAAACCTTAAGGTAAATCAGTTCACATTCATGTATTTTGAACCAACACTGCCACAAACACTGTACAGTTTAAATGTTTTTTTGTAAATGATCAAGCAAGTACCGTATTTTTCGGACCATAGGACGCTCCGGACTATAAGACGCACCAGGTTTTCCGCACAAGGGAAAACAAGAAAAAAAAAATTGATTTGATTTCCCCTGA
>NC_092858.1:127684882-127771393 GCF_032062135.1 Pyxicephalus adspersus
GGCAGGGACACAGGTAAGTAAAAAAATATGCCCCTGTACCTCTGCATTCGGACCATAAGACGCACCCTGATTTTCCCCCCACTTTAGGAGGAAAAAAAGTGCGTCTTATGGTCCGAAAAATACGGTACATTGTGAATTTGTAATAAAGGAACACGAGAAGATGTACTAAATCTAACTCTTGGTGTGTACTGATTTCACACATTTCCTCAAGGCTGCTTGGCAAAAGGTTTACTGCAACAAAGATTAAACCTTTAAAAGCATAATAATCTTTTTAAAGGACTGATCCAATACATCACTTAATGGAAAGTTATATAACAGATAACATTCTTGAAAAACTTGAGAAGGTGGAACAAAAACATAATTTCTTAAGTACTTAGAAATAGAATTAGCTAAGTATATAGGTATTGTTATTCTGAGCAGTAGTAGAAAAAGCTCTTTCCAACCTTTTGTGTACCATTAACAATATCTTAACAGTAAATATTATAGCACCTAAAAATATTGTAAAACCTAAGTGAATGTTATTTAGCTTGCTAAAGCATTTCATATCATAAACAATTACCTTCTACTAAATCAAATATTTGTTAAAATATTTTTTATCAGTTGGTATATTTCAGTTCTGCTTATTTCCTGTAACTTCCTTGTAGCCACACCTGTAATTGCTGCAGTACAATTCTGAGGGCTTGTTAACTGATTGTGAGAACAGTGGACCAGGTCTTTGTTTTGGCTTTGAAATGGCCACTGGTAATCCCTTAGTTATTGACTTACAGCTTCTAATACATACAGTGTGTAGTTAGGGCCATGGGGACAAAAGGCAGAAACTCAAAACTCACTCGCTCACAGGGGTCCCCTTACTATGGTCTTTGCCAGGTTGCTTTTTCTAAGCCTATACAGTATAGGCAATTTTAGTAATAAAGACCAGCCTGTACAACTATGCAAGGCTGGGGATATGGCTAAAGGTCAGCTTAAAATTAAATGATAGATGTCTCCAAGCCTAATGTAGATCGTAATAAATAGATGAAATTACTGTTTAAATATACATTTTCCAGATGATCTCTTTATAAAAAAAGGAATCGAATATTATCTCATACATTCCCTGGTGGGAATCAATTTCTGCTATTGAAAGGTTTCCACCAGGGAATGTTTGAGGGATTGTCTGATTCCCTGTTTTATAAATAGAGCCCTATGTGTATACCACTGTATTATACAAATGCTTATGCTAAGTTCTTATTACATATTATATTTTTAACATTTTCTGTGATGAGTCCTTGTTTTTTTTTTGTTTTTTGTTTGGATGTGTAGTAGGTAAAAATTATCTAGCAGGACTTTTATAGCAAAAACGCTTGTTTATGTGTTGCATAAAATGCAACACATAAACAAAAAATTAAACAATCCAAACATAAATCTACTTCATCTACCTGCAAAAAAAAAACAGATTCCTTTATTGGAATTTTTAGGTAAAAAATAAATGTGGTTTATACTTGTATATATGCATGTGTATTAGCAGACTTTGAATTTTGAGTTGCAGCTAATTAACAAGCAATGCAATGAGATTTTAGGAGGACACAACAATGAATTAATGATAACATGGGGTGGAAGGGTAGAAAGACTACCAAGTCATGTTTTCTTTGTTCAGGTATCCTTTTGGTGGATGTTCTTTTTCTGCATTAACAAACCATGCTGTGTTCATTTTGTTCAAGGCACAATATAAAACAAGTGCTGTATGCATCCTCATTAGCATCCAGGTCACATACACATAGACAAAGTACCCACATTTAACTCCAGCCTGAACTATTATTTCTCTTAGCTGCTTTGAATGGCAGAACCTTCTAACACAGACTAAAAGTTAAGTGAATTATTTTTTCACTGAATATAACATTTTTCAGTACATTCAGTAAAAAATTCCACGAAGAAAGGAAAATTCAGTGACTTGATTTTTCAGCCTTAGAATGTCTATACTAGATTACAATATGAAAATCTTCGGTAAATCGCTGTTCTGTCTGACAATTATATTTTGCACTCATTAAAAGTTTGAGGGAAATATACAACATAGGCTGAAACTTAAAAAATATATAAATAGTTGAGGGAAAACAGTGTATTAAAATTTCAATATTTTCACTGTAATAAATAGGTTGGGATAAAAGCCTACAACATCGGTATAGTGTTTTTTTTTAGCATGGATGAGTTTAATGCACACGTTAATTATATGTTTGTCTATTTAATTATGTGCCTGATCTAGTTCATAATAATAACAATGTGTATTAAAATCTTGGTATCAGGTATCCTGCATTACCTCAGAAATACATTATACAAGGGGGTGCTGAGAAGTTTCTGGCTTTGCCCTCTTCCAGATGAAATAGAAAAATGAGTGTGGGGGCATATGACAGCCTAATATCTTAGTATGTAACCGTGCAAATAACAGGTCTTTGCCATCCTTAAAACTGTTTTTTCTTTTAGTGAGAAGCTGTGATGACAGAGGCACATATAGTTTTCACATCTTTGGAGTTATGGGCCATCATTAAGTTTTTGTTTCTCCAGGGAAAGTCAGCCAAGGACATTCACACTGAAATGTCACAAACACTGGGAGAGAAGTGTCCTTCCTACAGCACTGTCAAAACCTGGATATCCCGTTTCAAGACTGGGCATTTACCCGTTGAAGATGAGCCCCACAGTGGGGCCCCCCAACCTCAACTGACCTGGCAACCTATGATGCTGTCTGTGAGCTGATTTTTGAGGACCGGCGAATATCCACAAATAACCCAGATACTTGACATCTCATGGGAGAGTGTTGGGTTTGTTATCACCACTATCCTAGACATGCATTCAGCAAAGTGGGTGCCAAAATGTTTGAACAGTGATCAAAAGAAGGAACGAGTTGAAGCATCCAAAGCCGTTTTGGCCCATTTTAAAGCTGCACAGGACTTTTTGGCTAGCTTAGTGACTGTGGATGAAACCTGGCTCCACATCTATGATCCTGAAACCAAGGACCAGTCAAAGAAATGGTGCCACAGCGGGTCCCGTGGCCAAAGAAGTTACAAACCCAAAAATCGGTGTTCTGTTGGTGGACTACCTACCTTAGGGCTCTAGTATCACCGGACAGTTTCATGCTTACCTCCTGGACCAGCTGAAGGAGGCATTTAAGACAAAACGTCTTAGAAGGTTGACCAAAGGGATCCTTTTTTTGCAGGACAATGCACCTGTGCACACGTCCAATGTTGTGGCTGCCAAATTGAACACCCTGGGTTTCCAATTGGTCCACCATCCCCCTACTCACCTGACCTTGCCCCTTCAGGCTATTATCTGTTCCTGAATTTGAAGAAACACCTGAAGGGCAATGTTTTGAGGTCATTTCTGACATCAAAGATGCTGCTGACAGCAGGTTTGCGGCCCAACCAAAGGACTTTTATTTGAACAGTCTAGAAAAGCTGCAACTATGCTGTACCAAGTGCATCAGTCTCTGGGGGGAATATGTTGAATAAATGTGGTATTTATTCAGCAAAGCAGCAAGCAATTAGTGTTTCAATACAGGAAAATTTTATACAGCAAGAGCTCTGCTTTTTTACTTACTAAACGCATGTCAGTTCTTGACAAAGAGTCAAAGAGAAAAACTCAGCACCTTAAAGCGGGCCTAAACTAAAGTTTTTACCTTACATAAAAGGGCAGACAACTTCTGTTTTTTTGGGGTGGATGGTGGCTTACTCCGCGCCGGGGTGAAGGAGGATTCCAGGAAGACGTGGGACCCGATCCAGAAAACCTCTGGAGGAATTGACAGATCTGCAAAAGTAAGTTGAGTTTTTTTTTTTTTTTATTTACTTCCACCTGGGCATGCAGATGTCAAAGAAAAAAGGTCTGGCTGCTTCCTCCTAAAAAATAGTTAATATGTCTCCTTTTGATTGAGGTGCTTATGCTTATTTCTGCTTGTCTGCCATTGGTACAGAAGGTAATTAAAAGTCCCTCCTTTTAGTGTCACATGTTGACTCCTTGGAATAATTTCTGACAGCCTGGTAGCATGGGTCCAAGAGGGTACCCACCCTATAATGATCATTGTTTTTAATGTGACCTATGCAAAGGTTATTTTATAAGCAGAGCAGGTGAAGGAATGCCTATCCCTGAGGACCCAGCATCATGTGGGACAGGCAGCACAATTGTGTCCCCTGACTGCTTCACCCTACCACATATAATGGATGGGGTTCCCAAGGGTTGAAATGCCCCTAACATAGCCTCCTCCTCTTTTTCTCACCCTGATCTTCCTCTTCCTCAGGGAAAATTAAAAATTTGGCATCACTGCCCAGAATGTCTTCATCCTCTCCCTCTTTTTGCTCTGAGTACTTTGTCAACAGCCCTTAGATAGAATGTTCAAACAATTCTTCAAAGTGCTCGTTGTGGACTGCCTCAGAGAATTTAGAGTTTGATTTGCCATGCGATAAAGTGGAAGAAGCATGTTCTTTATTCTCTAGTAATTGGCTAATTTGTGTTTGGGAAAAAGAGGAGGGGGAAGAGGTTTGAGCTGACCAATGCTAGGATATCTTTAGCATCTTTCGGGTTGTAAAGGATGAGCAGCACCACACTGAAGAGCTGGTAGGCATGCCTGCATCTTTGCAATCTGTGATATCCTATTACTATTCCTGATTGAGGAGCCAATTCCACCCATCCTCTTACACCCCTCTCCCAACCTTGCCTCACTCTGCCCACATTGCTCTTGTTTGTGGAATGTCCAAAATACAAAATGATTACCAAAAATTTTGTCCCCAAACTTTTTAATTCTTCTTATTAATAAATATTGGCACAAAGGGTTTGTGACAACAAGTGACACAAAAATAATATTTTTTTTTTGCTACTCCCCAAACTGTTATTGCAAATATGAGCAAATCTCAGGGGTATTTTTTTATTGCTGGAACAAGCAATGGTGCTCGTTCTGGTGTGTTTTAAATTTTCCAATTGGTCCAATTACCAACATGGACCAAATGTAAAATCATACTCCCTTTTCACAAATGTACACAATGTTACTAGAAATAGGCATACACATATATTTATCTTTTCTTGGAGTGCCTGTGTAATCAAGCCCACTTACTGTAAGCCATCCGAGCTGAAGATGTAACAAAATAAAGGTATAAAATAACTATAAATAACAATAAATTTCTGTCAACCAGCATTTATTTTTTTCAAGCAAATTTTAAAAAAATACTCATGCAAACAAGTTCAAACGAGTTCAAAAGCTGAGGCCCTTGACATTGATAAATTGAAAAGTAATTTGAAATTTATAAAATGATAGCTGTAACATAATTAGAAGCCTACATACAGTGATACATTTAGTCAGTCTCACACAATACATACACACATATGACATGCATCTGGACCACACATGTGCTAAGAAGAAATTGCATTTCACACAAAGCATCTGACACATAAAGTGCAAATAAAAAGCTTATAAATCAACTACCCTATGACAACAAAAAATTTAAATACAAAATTGTAAAATGTTAAAACTCCTAGAATCAACATTAAAATCTAAATATCCAAAAGGTAATTGCTACATAATTCAGAAATACATACATAAGTATGTGCCAAAATGTGTATAGATATATATAATGTATAAAAGAAGAAAAAGAATGAGGTTCACGGCTCTGGTGTGCCCTTTGGCTGTGCTCTCAGTGCTTACAAGACCTGTTTCTAAAATTGCAATGGAAGGCCTGTGCCTCTCCTATACATCCTTATAATCTTGATGGATGAATGAAACACCAATCCTCGTTGAGTACCAAAGCTTTTACGAATTATATATCTACATCAATATAGAAATATACTGAAGTCCCCTTTAAGGCTTAAGGAACACCAACTTGAACAAGGTTGTCAACCTTCTCCTTGCCACATTTATCATCACACGTTTGTGTTTTTCCAAAACCTTTTCCAGAATTGTTTGTCATCAGGGCCCAGCAGAAGAGACTGGGCAGCTATACAACCAACAAATTCTACTAAAGGGTACAGAGCAGGCACACGTTAGCAGACACAAAATCAGGTGAAAAGGTAGTTTTGGATGAGCATGTAAATTTAAACAGAGTGCAAAAATTAAACAAATTATAGCACAAATAAATGTAATGCTTTTGGGGCAACACTTTGTAAAAAAAGACTATTTTTTTTTAAATAGGACAGTGTTTTAAAATTTTGTGTAACAATTACCTTCTTTTCTGTACTACTTTCTAGTCTGTCTAAACATACGTTTAGTAATTGAATAATATACAGATGCTCTTATTGAAAATTCAGAGTGTTCAGATATCCTGTTCGTTCTGTTTGATGTTTCTCAAAGGGACTGTTTAAACTATCTTGGACTACAAGTCAATTACTCCCTATGCTGTGAAGAAGAGTTGTCACATAGTCAGTCAAAAGACAATGATCAGAGCTATGACACCACTTTATAACGATGCATAACATATTAGGCCATAAAAAGCTGATTGTATTTCTGGCAGATCAACAAGTTTTTTAATGCACTTCAGGGTCTTTAAAAAGATAAAGAATGGGGAAATTCATGTATTGCAGAGATGTAGTGAATATGTGCTAGACCAGGGTTTTGCCACAAAAATAGTGATTTATGTAAGATAGCGTGAATGAGTGCTGATCAAGAAATAAACACCTACAGCAGAAGTAGTCTCTTGGAGGTGGACTGAATGTAAACCAGGCATATCTATATGACAGGGTTGTCTTACATAGATTGTTGCAAAGAAAAATAGGGAGATTTGAGCCATTTTATTTGGCCATTTTATTTGGCTGCTTAAGCGCCACTGCTCGGCTGTTACTGGGGGGAGAGTGGTCTGACTAAGTAGTTATGTCAAAACCAAGCATCCAATGGGGTCTGCATCCTATCTCTGACCATCCTGCTTTTGCTGTCTTCTGTGACTGATTGGTATGGAGTGCCACTGTGAAAAAAGGGTTATGTCATTCGGGCCAAATAAAATAGCCTATGACCATATCCAGGAAGAGAAGATGGCAGTAACTGAATGGGGACAGGTGAGTATAGTGGGTTTAGTTCCACTTTAAAAAAGAAAAAAACAATAACATATACAGATAAATACTACTTTGTCTGAGCCTATATCATTAATCAAAAACTACACAGCAACTATCAGCATACTGCACCGGACAACACAATGTACATCATAATGTGTAGAATGTGGCTGTCAATGGTAGCAAAAAAATGCTACAGTATTAGTTGTGTGGAATAAAAAGGTCTGTGGTCAGTTGCATTGGATGACTAAAGATAAGTGACGGTAAAGTGATATACCTATTGCATTGGGAGCATGAAAGTTCATTCCAAGAGGAAGGTCAAGGGAATGATGGACTTCATTAGAAAAAATCAATAGTGCCTAAAAAGGGGTGGTGGACAACAGTGCTGAGTGGGGGATGAGGGGGAACAATAGTTCTCTGAGAAGTTGGGTAGAACCATACAACAATGGGGGTTGACAGGGATCAATAGTGTCCAAAGGGGGGGGGGGGTAAACAGTGTCAGTGGACTATACTTACTTTGCATTGAGGTCTATGTTCAACACTACTGCTTTTTAACAAAAAATGTTGTTACGAGAGTTTTACATTGGAGTGGTGCAAAGTGAAGAAACATCGTCACGATATCTCCTTCAACATGGTCTCCGGGTTGAGGAAAGTTCCTGCCGCAAGTGCGATGACCCAGTGATGTTGATGAACAAGAAGGTCCGTGGACATATTGTGCAAGTATGGAGGTGCAAAAAAAGGGTTGCCAGTCCATTCAATCAGTAAGAAAGGGGAACAAATCCTTCCATTACACTGATTTGAACGGAAGACTCCACTGTAATTTGAAGCTCTGTGAAATTTTAGAGCTAGTTTACCTCTGGAGCATCTGAATGCCAATGGAAGAAGTGCCAAAGCTTACTGGTAGATCCACAAATACTGTAGTTGACTGGTTCAATTACTGTCCGAAAGTCTGCTCCAAAATGGTATCTGTCGCTAGGAGAGGAAAGCTGAATGGTACACCATTCATTATAGACACACATAGTAGAACACTATAGTGGTAGGAATCACACTATAGTAGCACCCATTTTTTTACCCTATAACATTTTGCAGCCCCTTCACTCCCCTGTCAGTTCATCATTTTGATAAAAGAAAAGCTGAAACTGTCCCGATATAAAAAAGTTTTTCACTGAATATTCATGGCTTCATAGAAATGTCTATGCTGATACATTTCAGTATTTAGTACTTTTGGTTTTCCAATAACTGTATTTTTTTTGTTAAAAATAGCTTCAGCCATTGCCTGATGACTGTGGAGTTCAACACTCCAAAGTAAATCCTAATTTCCGAAACTTGGAGGTTTATTAGTGTTGGAAATTCATTAGCTTTGTTTATGGTTTACCTAAAATAATTTCTAGCTTCCCAGGTTATGGTCACCTTGAGGACAGCACCCAGGACAGCATGCATGCCTCTGGGAGTTTCAGGGGTGTAAAGTATAACAGTGGTTAGATCAACACCTGACAATTATCTAAAGGTCAACAAAATATAACCATAACTATCCTTTCTTTAAAAAAACTAAAAATGGAAGTGACTGGGGCATCACCATTGAGGTGGGCTTGAAACACCTCTGAGAATCCTGTACTATATTCTGTAATGCATGTTGTAGAGATAGGAGCAGTGCTCCAAAGTAATGTTAAAGATTCTAGGAAATTAGAGCTCTGTCAAGAGCTTTAGGGCATTACGTTCCACATGATACCTGCTTTGATTACCTGCTGTTAGCTTATTAAGGCAAGAAACACATTAAATATAATTTAAAGAAAGAGGGCCAACCAGAGTAGTCTTTGCTTATCTTCTTCTCACATGAGGTCAGTTGGCAGATGGAATTTCCAGTTAGAAAATCAACAGACAGGTTAAAGTTCCATATGAACCAGTATCAGTATGGTAATTTTTAACATCAAATAGAAACAAGCATGCTTTAAAATAAGCTTCACAGTATGTTTTTGTTGGTAAATTTGATAGCAATAACAACACCAAACAAGAAAACCATTTAATATGGCTGGACCCTCAATTTTCTCAATTATCCAAACTACATGATATACATTTAAAACATAAAATAATCAAGAAAACTGTTATTGGTTATAGAAAGGAAACTAAAAAAAATAATGGGGCTTTTAACAAGAAAAATAGCTAGTTTAGATTAGCCTCAAGCTATTGCTCATGTTACAATGCAGCAATCAGGGAAACGGTCAGCATTCTTCTAGTAAGCCAAGTTAAAAATAATATTTGGTACTGTAAGATTCATGTGGGTCTCTAAACGCAAATAAAATAACAGTTTCTGTGGAGTCATCTAGAAAGAGGTAAAGAAAGGACTTTAAGCTAAACGAGAAAAGACATACCAGTATACTAAATGGCATAAGGTCTTATAAAATCAAGGCCTTTTTGAAAAATAAATCTTTATTACTGACAGATACAGCAATGAAGCTTTAGAGCCCTTGAGACAGAAAAAAAGTGATGTGTAATATGAGAGAGCTTTGAAACACAACAAATAAATATCAGTTCATATATTTCAGCAACATAACAGGGTGAAAAGGTTTGTTAATCAATTGTATAATAAAATTATGTCAAAGTATGGCAGAAAAAAATATAAATATTCTGTTTGGAATGTGACACTATTTACATTTTATTTTGATTAGTGTAATTTTTTATCTGAGTATGAGGTTAATTGCCTGCCGTTTTCCATTCACTGTACCACTCTCGTGATAAACTGAAAAGAAATAAATTACTGTGATAAAACTCAAAACTGCTTAAACACTCATTATAAATATAATCAAATCAAGATCCAGACAATGACTGTGTCAAGTTAATGATTTAGAGAGCTGTATATATTTCATTAAAATTAGGACTTCAGTCAGGACATATAGTGATTCATAGCTTGTTTGAAAAGATTAAGGCTCTGCTAAGTTGGGACATGATTCAGATACAGATAAGCTCTTTCCAGCAAATGGTTTCTGGACAAATTGGGTATTGACAAACATACTATAAGCACTTCCTCTCCCATCTGCCCTCGCTGCTCACCAAGGGCTTGCTTCTTCTGCAGCCGCTCAATTTCTTGTCTCCTCCGGTGGTTTTGTGTGAATGTATGCACATGCTCTACCTAGGGCAGCTGCTAGCCGTGGCCCTAGGCAATATCTTGTCCCGACCTGATCCATATTGGGTAGGCTGGTTATAATTTCAGACCATCCCATCGCCTGTGATAGCATCCAACTTACTTGACCCTCTGGATACATTCGATTTTCTAACACTGACCAGCTCCTTCCTGGATTACTATCTAGTCCAATGCCCCTCCCACCAGCCCCTGCTTGATCTGACTACGCTTTCACATCTGGCCCTTGTATACTGGGTCTGGCAGTCCATTGCCCATGGTTGACCTGTCTACATCTCCTGACTACTCTTTTACCTCTGGCCCTTGAGTAATGTGTCTGGCAGACCATCACCCCTAACTAACCATGCCTACATCTTCTGAATACTCTCTTGCTTCCGGCCTTTGGCTACGGCACCAGGTGGACTGTCACCTATGTCTTACCCCAGCTTTGTCTTCAGACTAGTCACACAATTCCCTTGGGTACTGTGTCTGGTAGACTGTCCCAAGTGTGCTTGGCCTCTAACTGCTTCTTGATCTGGCTGGTCTGGACTCCCTGAACCCTCATTTGTTCTTGCTCCTGGTCCTCTGTCTATACTACCTCAAGAGTCATCTTTTGCACACTGAAGTTCCTAGGGACAATCAAGTCCTAGGATCTTGTAACAACTCCCCCCAAACCCAAGGCAAACTACCAGCTTGCTATAGCCAAAATGTGTGGTGGGGATTAGGGGATTTGATTGGCATCTGATTTAAACTTACACAGGTACACATGATCAAGGGGAGACACATATCTGTATTCACTTTAAAAGAAATAATGGGCCATTTTCTAGGTTGTCCTTCTTGATCCTATGGCTATGCAAGGCTTAAAATCTGTACAAAATGGATAGATAATTTACCTCTAGGACATTAGCAGATTTTAAAACATATTTTCTTAGGCAATTATATAAGATTTGTTTTTTGTTTTGTTTGTTCTTTTTAATTTGATCTGTAGACATCCTAATACAATTAGTTTTCTTACAAACAATTTTGAAATATAATAATTACCTGTAAATTATGAAGGCTTTGTATATCCATGTATATAGGAGCACTTGAAGTATCAAGTATCTAGTATGTACCTTTGTTCTCAAACTGCCCCTGCTAAAATATTAAGTGCAGGTACCGGATTGCATTCAAGTATTTTCAATTTTTGTAAATGATAAAAAAAATAAACTTTTTAAGTTACCAACTGAAAAACACATTTAAAGTAAATAATCCTGTAAAACATTTGTGCTTCTACATTGTCATATCTGTTACAGACAGAGCCAAAAAGTTTTTTCCTTAAACTGACTGATAATTTTTTCCCAATTGTAAACAACATATATTTATTATGAAATATAATAATTACCTGTAAATTATGAAGGCTTTGTATATCCATGTATATAGGAGCACTTGAAGTATCAAGTATCTAGTATGTACCTTTGTTCTCAAACTGCCCCTGCTAAAATATTAAGTGCAGGTACCGGATTGCATTCAAGTATTTTCAATTTTTGTAAATGATAAAAAAAATAAACTTTTTAAGTTACCAACTGAAAAACACATTTAAAGTAAATAATCCTGTAAAACATTTGTGCTTCTACATTGTCATATCTGTTACAGACAGAGCCAAAAAGTTTTTTCCTTAAACTGACTGATAATTTTTTTCCCAATTGTAAACAACATATATTTATTAGCCATATTTTGACATTTACTGGTGGATAAATGTATTCTTTCTTTGTTCCTGGTCTTCAGAGATCTATCTACAAGGCACAACAAAAATAAATTGTCTTTTTCTTGCAAAGTACATTTGTGCAATAATTCAGTGTCATAAACACTATCATTTCCAGTAAGTAGACACCATTTCCAGATACCCGATAGTAGCATATTATTTCAACAACATATAATGCTGAGAAATTGGAATGCATACAAATATTACAAGAAAACATATAGGAAAGAAAAATACTTTTTTAAAAATGCTAACACAAAGGAGATAAGCGCAGGAGAGAAACAAAATATCTTTGTTTTTATGTGTACACATATGTATGATTTAACTGTCTGTCAATGTCACAATAAAACTAAGCACAGCTCATCTTTTCTTTTCACTGCAATTTTATGTTGTTGTCATAGAACATAGTCAAACATCATCAGGTCAGTGTGAGATGTTATCACAAAGTTTAGAAAATACTAAAATAAATTACAATCACAACACAATGTAAAAATCAGTTAAAGAAGAGTTTTATTTTTTGCAAGGACATAATCATTTAGCATAGGTGGTGCACTGGTTTTAAATGCTTCTATAGCTGTGTTTGGACGGGGCTTTTCTAGGAACTTATAGGGACTTTTGATGGCAAACCAGGGACATGATAGAAGCTGTGCCAAAAAAATAAGATAAGAAATGACTAGTCAAGTGAACTGTGTTCCAAATTACTCTCAATGTAATAACTACTGATAAAGATTTATCATAGAAATAATACATTTAAACGCTTTTAGTTGTAGCTCAATGTACAATACAATCTAAAATGTCCACAAAGTCCATCAGGAAAGTCACTATGAAATATGGTATATGTTGGTGCTATATAAATACTAAATAATAATATATCCTATAATGTTATCCTTACAGCAAGAAGCAGCAAGAAAGATTCAGAAAGCAGAGATACACAGAATATGTTACATTAAAGAAGGAATATGCTTGTTTGCATGTAGGGATGAGCGAGCGAGATTTGTACATTCGATCTCGCGGCGAATCAGGCCTTTCTCGCTTACCGAACATTTAAGTAAGAACGACCTTGTGATTCGCCATGAGGTTGTGTTCTCCCTGAACAAACAAGGGAAAAAGCAGGAAGCTGTAGCGCTTACTATTTCCGATGAGAATCGCGGCTGGGAGTGAATCATTTGCTCCCAGGATGCACAGCAAGGCCCAGCAGCCCAATCAGGAGAGATCTGAGCACAGGCATTTATACAGGGAAGGAGGGAGGGGTTAGTCACTCCATCTTGTGTTCTGTGTGAAGGATAGAAGCAGGGAGAGATGTGGATTGTGACAGGGACAGGTTAGGCGCCTTCTGTACATCTGTATATATTCAAATATACCAGTTTTTGATGCTACCTGTTCCTATGTACCAAAGAAGCCAGTTTGCTACAGAAAAATGTTTGTCATACTCTCAAAAAATAGATATTTCAGTCTTTGATACCTCCTGCTATTTAACAAAAATACCAGTTTGCTACATTTGCTAAATTTGCTAAATTTCTGTTCTACTCTTAAAAAAATACAGATATTTTAGTGTGTGATAGCTCTAGCTATTACCAAAGAAGACCATTTGGTAAAAAAAAATTCTGTCCTACTAAATAAAAAATACAGATATTTCAGTGTTTGATACCTCTTGCTATTTACCAAAGAAGACTGTTTGGTAAAAAAAAAAAAAATCTGTCCTATATTAAAAAATACAGATATTTCAGTGTTTGATACTTCTTGCTATTTACCAAAAAAGACCGTTTGGCAAAAATAAAAATTCTGTCCTATATAAAAATTACAGATATTTCAGTGTTTGATACTTCTTCCTATTTACCAAGGAAGACCATTTGGTAAAAAAAAATTGAACTTTTGTATTATTCCCTTGTTGCCACTGTTCTACACATACCTAGCAAATTTGGTGGTTCTAACATGTAAAGAGGCTTTGCTATTAATGCTATTTATTAATCAGAAGTTCAAGGAAGTTTTCGCGAGACTGTCAGAGGCCTTCTTGCTCATCCCTATTTGTGTGTCCTCAGGTACAACTTACTCGACATCAAGTATTGATTCGGTAGTCATCATCAAATTTCAAACCTGTAAAGACTAGGGCCCTGATTTATTAAAGTTCTCCAAGGCTGGAGGGAATACACTTTTATCAGTGAAGCTGGGTGATCCAGCAAACCTGGAATGGATCTGGTCCAGGATTGAAAACATTTGCTAACAAATAGCAAATGACCTTCAGAAAATCCATTCCGGGTTTGCTGGATTACCCAGCTTCACAGATGAAAGTGTATTCTCTCCATGGAGAACTTTAATAAATCAGGCCCTAGAAGTTAGGAGACACAGTGCTCCTGATTCATCAATAAAATCCGCGCTCGCTGGAAGCGCGAAAGTACGCGCGGCCATCGATCGCGGTTTACCGCGGTCCGGACTCGAGTGTGCGCGTACACTCGCCTCACTGCCAGCCGGATTCCAGCCTTCAGCTCGCCAGTGTAAAGCTGCCGGAGATGCGCGGCTCCGGCCGCGAGCTTTTTCAGTTGCTGAATAGCGCGATGGCGTACGATTTCGGATCGCGAATACGAATGCGCGACCGATAATCCGATTCTGCTTGATGAATCAGGGGCAGTGCCTTAAATATTGTTATACTGCAGATATACAGCTATTAGTCTACGTGCACAGTCATATCAGGAAATGCATTGCCATTTTCAGAAAGGAATTTCAGAAAAAAGTACATGTAAGGCCCTGGTTTAGCACCAGTCCTTGCTAGACACCAGTCCCTCAATCTAATGCTGCATTTTTCTCCTTTAGCAAGGCCCCGCTCATCTTCAGGAGGCTGACCGAGGTTGCCCCCAGCGATTCTGTGCGCAAAGGATGACTAGGGGAACAGAGGACTAGGAACCCACAGATAATGCAGTACAAAACATTCCAGCAGAGGTAGGTCCAGAGCACAGAGCAAGATTTTATACATGGGTAATCATTCCACCAGACAAGGTACCCAATGATAAAGACAAAGCACAAGGTCACAGGTAACAGGGCAGTCCAGGCACCATACAATCACAGAGTCAGCAACAGTAAATCTAAACAATAAATACACCAGCAGCAGATCAACCCTGCTTAACACTATAACTGACAACTGGTGAGTGGAAGCATAGGCTATACAGTCCCAGCAGCCAATGGTAATGCAGGATTGATCCTAGGAAAAATTCTGCTCGTTGGCTGCAGCATAAACTCCAAATCCCCTTTCAGCTGCACACAGTCACAGTCTTTACAAAAGAATCTGATTAGACACAATTAAAATTTCTAAATGTTCTTTTATGACATAGCAAGCCTTCCCCTTTTTTTGAGTCCACGTTTATTTTAATTAATTTAAGTAAAGGTGTAATGCGCCTGGGCACACAAACCACAGCCAACTCCAAATATCCTTTTATCAAGTTTTAGTATTGTCATACAACAACAAGACAAGGGTTAAGTCCGATAAACGTAGTACAGAAGGGTAAGGCAAAGGCAGGTCAGGAACAATCCGAGGTCAGGGCAGGCGACAGACAAGAATGGTCACAAACAATCGGAGGTCAGGGCAGGCAAAGTTCAGGCAAGAGTCAGGATTCAGACCAGATCGGTATGGAAATGACAAAGGGGATTAGCATAAACCAACACAAGAACGCACCCAAGCACACTGTGTTCACAGAGGCTTATAGCGGGCAACGGTGAGCAGGACAGGTTCTCCTTAAATGGCCAGAGTGACCAATGACCTCGCACGACCTGGCGCCATTTGATTGGAGAGTAACTGAATCCCCTGCGGCCGATTGGCCGCAGGGAATTCAAACTATCTATGTCCCGCCCCGCAGCGAGGCAGCCGAGTGCCACGCCCTCGGGGGTACAAGAGGCACGCGTGGTAGCGCACGCACCTCTTCCCACAGCACCCCTGGGACGTGCACTACTTTGCACATCCAAAGGAGTGCTGAGAACAGGACTTTCTGTAAACACGTCCATAGAGATGAAGGGATGCCGCCTGGCCAAACAGTAGTAGGGGATCCCTCCGCCTGCAGAGAGGGACACGCTGCGAGCAAGGCAGCAGCCTCCGCCATGCTGCCTGCTGCAGCGGCGTCTCCCTCTGCAGCTGGGATCCCCAGGGACGCCGCCGGCTCACAGGACAGGTAAGTTCCTTACACTACCCCCTTCAGGAGGGGCCTCAGGAACCTCATGTCGGGGTTTCTCCGGGTAATCACGGTGAAATTCCGACACAAGTTCTTCCGCATGTACACGGTGGGCCGGCACCCAGCATCTCTCCTCTGGTCCAAAACCTTTCCAATCAATGGGATATTGCAGAGAGTTACGCACCCTACGAGAGTCCAGGATCCTCTCAATTTTATATTCAGGTGCTCCCTGCACCTCCACTGGCGGAGGGGGATCTGAAAGGGGAGCAGAGTCGGCAGCAGACTTTAATAAAAAGACATGGAAGGTGTCTACCCCCCTCAAGGAACTGGGAAGCTTGACTCTAAAAGTCACTCAATTAATCTTTTCCGATATTGGGAACGGGACAATAAATTTGGGTCCTAGCTTGGCTGAGGGTTGGCGGCGGGGAATATTGCGGGTAGACACCCAAACCAGATCACCCGGTTGGAACTGGGGCTCAGGGGATCTATGGCAATCTGCAACCACTTCTGCTGGGCTACTGCCTCTCTAAGATTACTTTGGACCTGGTTCCAAACAGATCGGGAACGTTCTACCCAATCGTTAAGGACAGGAAGATCAGAGGGTGGACCTGACAGAGAGGACACTTTGGGACTCCGACCCCCGACACACATAAATGGAGAGATCCTGGTTGAGGAGTGCTCTGCGTTGTTATATGCCACCTCTGCAAAGGGGAGATAGTCAGCCCATCTCTCCTGGCAATCAGATATAAAGCTCCGGAGGTATTGTTCCAATGATTGGTTGGTTCGTTCGGTCTGGCCATTCGTCTCGGGGTGGAACCCTGACGAAAAGGAAAGCTCGATGCCCATTTGGGCACAGAACTCCCTCCAGAACCGAGACAAAAACTGAACCCCACGGTCTGAAACAATGTTCTCCAGAGCCCCATGCAGGCGGAACACATGAAACATAAATAAATCAGCCAATTCCTTGGCTGAGGGTAACTTGAGTAGCGGTATGAAATGGGCTTGCTTACTGAAGCGATCTACCACTACCCAGATCACCGTAAACCCTAAGGACCCTGGAAGGTCCTTGATGAAGTCCATGGAAATGTGGGTCCATGGAGCAGCAGGAATGGGCAGAGCCAGCAGAGTGCCGGAGGAAGCGTTACGGGAGGACTTACTTCGAGCACAAACTGGGCATGCACAAACATAGGATTCAACATCCACTGACATGTGAGGCCACCAAACGTGTCTTTTTACTAAATTTAGAGATTTCTTAATTCCTGAGTGGCCAGCAGTTTTAGAATCATGCAGCTGTTGGATAACCTTCAAGCGAAGATGAAGGGTAACATACAGCCGCTCTTCAGGTTTTGCAGGGGGGTAGTCGGTCTGGTGGGGGGCTAAGAGGTTCATCAGATTCTCTAATAATACTGGAGTCTGTATGGCTGACACCAAGCATTGCGGGGACAATATGGGGCTAGGGCACAGATCCGGAAGGGAAGCTGCCTCTGGGAAACAACGGGACAAGGCATCAGCTTTCACATTTTTTGAACCTGGTTTGTAGGTAATTTGGAAGTTGAACCTCGTAAAAAACAGGACCCAACGGGCTTGCCGGGCGTTGAGGCGTTTAGCCCCTTCAATATACTGCAGATTTCTATGGTCAGTATAGACCGTTATGGGATGTTCTGCCCCTTCCAGCCAATGCCTCCATTCCTCAAAAGCCCATTTTACTGCCAGAAGCTCCTGATTGCCCACGTCATAGTTGCTCTCCCCTGCGGAGAACTTACGGGAGAAGAAGGCACAGGGGTGCAATCTCTCTGGTTCCCCAGAGTACTGGGAGAGGACTGCTCCCACGCCAATCTCTGAAGCATCCACCTCTATATTAAATGGGAGAGTGGGCACCGGATGCACCAATACGGGTGCACTGCAGAAAGCCCTTTTCAGCACTTTGAAGGCTTCGCAAGCTTCTGGAGTCCACCTTGAGGATTCTGTCCCTTTCCTAGTGAGGTTTGTCAGAGGGTGGACAATGGACGAGAAGTTTCGTATGAACTTCCCATAAAAATTTGCAAAACCTAAAAAGCGCTGAAGGCCCTTGAGATCAGTGGGTTGCGGCCATTCCAGAACTGCTGAGACCTTGGTTGGATCCATGGCCAACCCGTGATCTGACAGAATATACCCTAGGAAAGCATCCTCACGTACCTCGAAGGCGCACTTCTCCAATTTCGCATAGAGGCAGTTTTCTCTGAGTTTCTGGAGGACCTGGCGTACTTGTGCTCTGTGGAGGAGAGGATCAGATGAATAAATCAGGATATCATCAAGATACACAACCACAATTTTACCCAGAAATTCTCGGAATACAACATTCATAAATTCCTGGAAGACTGCCGGGGCATTACACAGACCAAAGGGCATTACTAAGTATTCGAAATCCCCATCCCTGGTGTTAAAGGAAGTCTTCTATTCATCACCCTTCCTAATCCAGACAAGGTTGTAAGCCCCCTTCAAGTCTAACTTGGTGAAAAATCGGGCAACATTGACCTGGGAGAACAGGACATCCATAAGGGGCAAAGGGTACCAATTCTTTACAGTGATCTTGTTTAGGCCCCCGTAATCAATACAAGGTCTTAACCCGCCATCCTTCTTCCCCACAAAAAAGAAGCCAGCACCCGCAGGGGAAGAGGATAGCCGGATGAAGCCCTTCTCTAAGTTTTCTTGGAAGTATTCCTTCTGGGCCTTTATCTCTGGCCCGGTGAGATTGAACAAATGACCCCTAAGGGGCATGGTACCCCGGAGTAACTCAATTGGGCAATCATAGGAACGATGAGGTTGGAGTTTGTCAGCTGTTCGGGGGCTGAAGACATCAGCAAACTCCTGGTAAGGCTCGGACAGTTTTTGTAACACCTCAAGGGCTCGTACTGGCATTACTGGAGTCAGGCATCTAGCCTGCCATTTGGTTCCCCACTGAATGATTTGACCCGACTTCCAATTAATGATAGGGTTTTGGGATTTCAACCAAGGGAGGCCTAGAATCGGGGGGGGGTTTACCATCCTGATCACATCAAGGTGGATCACTTCCTTATGGGAGGCCCCCACTGTTAGTTGCACCTCTGGGGTAATAGAGGGTGTAAGACCCTGTTGAAGAGGGGTGCCATCAATGGCGGCTAAGGACAGTTCAGGCCCAAGAGGGGGGACTGGTATTCCTAGTTCAGAGGCAACATAATGGTCCAGTAGGTTACCATCTGCCCCGGAGTCAAGAAAGGCTATGATTCGGCGGGATTTCCAACGGGTCTGAGAAGCTCCCTTCTGCACCCCCGATACACTAGAACCTTTCAGGTCCTTTGAGAGGGCATGTCCTTGCCCTGTGACCAGGATCACCACAGTAAAGACAAAGTCCACCTTGCAAACGCCGATTGCGCTCGGCAGGGACGAGTTTGGATGACCCAATCTCCATGGGTTCCCCCAGGTCAGGCATAGAGGATGGAAACTTTGCAGGTGGTGAGGTGTTGGAAGTATTCACCAGAGGTCTAGGTTTCAACTGAGGAGGAGAACGACTCCTGGTTCTACGGACGGCTTTTTCTAGACAGCGTTCCCGGATCCTCCGGTCAACACAGATGGACTGCTGTATCGCAAGACCCAGGGTGGATGGGAGACCCAACAGCAGGTCTTTGACTTGACCACTGAGACCTTGACAGAAGTGATACAGTAGAGCTGCGTCTCCCCAACAGGTACAGGTGGCCCAGCGCCGAAATTCTGCTGCATATTCTTCCACGGAACGTCTCCCCTGAGTAAGGTATTCCAAGTTTATCTCCGCTGTCCGGGTCAGGTCCGGGTCATCATAAATCACACCCATAACAGAAAAGAAGTCAGTGATAGGACTAAATGCAGGATCATCTGGAGGCAAGTTGAATGCCCATCTCTGCGGCTCACCTTTCAGGAGGGAGATGACCACTCCAATACATTGGCGTGTTGTCCCCGAGGCAATAGAGCAAAGTTGGAGGTACAGAAGACAGGAGTCCTGGAAGTTGGGGAAGTCCTCTCTGTTCCCTGAAAATTTCTCGAGAAATGCAATCTGGGGTTCCACTGGCAGAGCTGGACTGGATACATTTGGACCCGAGTCTTGCCCTGGGAGCAACCGTAATTCACCTGCCATTTCCAGAAGGTGCTCACGAACCTTCGTGGGGTGACCAGTGGGAGCCCCTAATGCAAGCTCCTGTAGGCCCCGCTGGATTTCCTCCATTAGGGCTGGGTGGTGTGTGAGTGTCCCGCTATACTGTAATGCGCCTGGGCACCCAAACCACAGCCAACTCCAAATATCCTTTTATCAAGTTTTATTATTGTCATAAAACAAGACAAGGGTTAAGTCCGCTAAATGTAGTACAGAAGGATAAGGCAAAGGCAGGTCAGGAACAATCCAAGGTCAGGGCAGGCGGCAGACAAGAATGGTCACAAACAATCCGAGGTCAGGACAGGCAAAGTTCAGGCAAGAGTCAGGTTTCAGACCAGATTGCTATGGAAATGACAAACCGGATTAGCATAAACCAACACAAGAACGCACCCAAGCACACTGTGTTCACAGAGGCTTATAGCGGGCAATGTTGGTCAGGACAGGTTCTCCTTAAATGGCCAGAGTGACCAATGACCTCGCACCACCTGGCGACATTTGATTGGAGAGTAACTGAATCCCCTGTGGCCAATTGGCCGCAGAGAATTCAAACTAACTATGTCCCTGCCATGCCCTCGGGGGGTACAAGAGGCATGCATGGTAGCGGGCGCACCTCTTCCCACAGCACCCCTGGGATGTGCACTGCTTTGCACATCCAAAGGAGTGCTGAGAACAGGACTTTCTGTAAACACGTCCATAGAGATGCAAGGGATGCCGCTTGGCCGAACAGTAGTTTGGCCAGGACGGATCCCTCCGCCTGCAGAGAGAGACACGCTGCGAGCAGGGCAGCAGCCTCGGCCATGCTGCCTGCTGCAGCAGCGTCTCCCTCTGCGGCTGGGATCCCCAGGGATGCCGCGGGCTCGCAGGACAGGTAAGATCCTTACAAAAGGCTGTTTCATGATAACATAAATGTTCACTTGTACAGTGTACAATGTTCTGTGTACACACCTGACATCTGTCAGAAACCAGGATTATTACATTTGTACCGATGCACTGAAATATTGTTACCTTGGCCTTGCCAATCAAGTTAGTCAAAGATCCTAAACCCAGATGGTGAGATGGTGAAAAGATGTTGGTGCCATTGTGTGTGTATGTAGGAGGGTGTTCATGGATTTCCCATCACTGGAGCAGAAGTTACTATAGTTAAGCTTTAAATAGGACTCTATAAATTAGATTTAGTCTAGAGGCAAAAATGGTGTGGTGGTTATGATTTTTGCCATAGAAAGAAGAAATGTGCACCAAGCGACAGAATTATCACCCAAATTATGAGTACAGTCGCCTTTTGTTACAAGACTAGCTTGACTCTCATTAAATAGGAAGACTAGGCAGCTATAACCTTAGTCGGTATTAAATGCAAAGTATGAAATCTGTTTGAAATTCCAATATTTATCTGTTGTAATACAAACTAAAAATATATTCAGTCAATGCAATAATTTTATGAGCACGATTACAAATCCATCACTTACAGATTACACAAGGGAAAATTTTAATTTTACTTCCACAACAAATTAATTTACTGTTAAAGCAGTAAATATAATATATGAAGTCTGTCTAAGTAATGTAGTACCATTAAGAAATTCTGTCACTGAGCTTTGAACATTGAATTCATTTATTACAATGCACTGCTTCAATGGGACACAAGTCTGCAGTCATATGACTGCTTCAATGAATCGAGCAATAAAAGATATTGTAAATCATCAACATAGTAAAATCTTTACAAAGCATAAAATGCTTTTGGGATGAAACTTATACTATATTTTTATATATAAACTATACTTAACTAACTATACAATATTACTATAATATATACTATACAAAAACACTAACTTCTAACAAACAGTTGACTACCTTAAGTTAAAGCCAAAAGTTTGTAGTGTAGCCTGTTTTTAGGGGAAATGATTTTATAATTAGTTTGAATATCTTAACCCAAGGAAAAATTTAAAATGTAAACATTATATATTGCAGCTTACCACACTGTGATAACTACATCAGTTTATTTTTTCAGGCTAGGAGCCTTTTTAGAAGAATGTATTAAAATACCTAGTGATCTTGCCATATGTGGCCTTGTCACTTCCAGTGACATGAACTGAAAGAACGAACATTGTCCTTTTGTAAGCTACTTTTCATTCATGTATACTTTACCACATGTAATGTACCATGTTTTTTGCCATATAAGACGCACTCTTTCTTCCCCAAAACTGGGGGGGAAAAGTTGGTGCGTCTTATACGACAAATGTGTTATAAAATAATTAAAATAAGATACTCACCCGATACCCGATCCTGCGTGTGTCTCCTCTCCTCGCTGGCTGCAGTGTGTGTCTCCTCTCCTCGCTGGCTGCAGCGTGTGTCTCCTCCTGGCTGCAGTGCAGAGCGAAAGAAGCCGGCACAGCGCCCCCTGCTGATCCCTGCCCTAACTGCCGTACAGTGGAAAAAAAGGTAAGAATGGCACCGAGTGATCAGGAGGGGAATTTGAATGGCAGAGTGATCAGAAGGGGAATTTGAATGGCAGAGTGATCAGAAGGGGAATTTGAATGGCACAGAGTGATCAGAAAGGGAATTTGAATGGCACATGAGTGATCAGAAGGGGAATACCGGTATGAATGGCACATGAGTGATCAGAAGGGAAATAATCTTTCAGAATCTTTTTTTTCTAGATTTTCCTCCTTTAAAATTGGGTGCGTCTTATATTCCAGGAGCGTCCTATACAGCGAAAAATACAGTAATATATATTTTTTTAACTTGTGATCCAATCTGTTGTGGTAGTTTGTAAACACTACCCTGATATAGACACTTGATATGTTAGAAACCCTACTATATGAATACCCGAGTGTGCTGATAAACTTTTCATTTTGGGCCCATGACAATCTGATCTGAGTGGGGATCCTGGTTGTTGAGCACAACCCCTAAAAGCTTAGCCCTCTGAGAGCTAAGTCTCTATGAGGAACTGTTCTTTTTTTTGGGGGGGAGACTTTACCCAAGCTGTTCCTGTGTGAGAAACCAGACCGAGAACACAAGAACACATAGTATATACAAGAACCTGTACCGAGTTAAATACTGTAGTAAGAGTCCTGGTACAGAGGAGACACAAGAACCTTTGGTTTATGGAAAAATACTTCAGCCTACTGTGTGTTTGGGATTTCCAAACATCAATTTAGGGACTTTCAGAAAGAAAAGCAGAAGGAACCATGTTGTGGCTTTGGTTTTGCAATAAAGCAAACACATTTCAATAATTTAGGTATGTATTACAACTTAGGGCTATGGTTGCAAAATATCCTCTTGTCTGGTGGGGCGCTCTCCCACCATACACACAGTCTAGTCTGCCTTTTGTAGAACACTTTACATAGCCATTAAATAACCAGGTGGCCTTGACCCACCAGAGATGGACAAACGTAACCCTTCACAATGCTGGAATCAGCAGGTCAAGCACATTTTTGCTATAAATATTTTGGGCTCAAGAGTTCTTAAAAAAATGGCGACCCCTGCAAAACATGTGAAGTACAACTTCATTACTGCTCCAAAACCCCTGAAATTCCTAATTTCATCTGAAAACATTCTTGATTTGATAATCCTCTAAATTCTTCTACTTCTCCTACTGAAAAGAAGTAACTGAACTATCCTCACTAAACATCCAGCGACTTTCATCTTCAGTAACTATTCAGTTCCAACAGAAAACACAGAACTCTGAAGTGTTTCTTTAAAAAGATGGAACTCTGCTGACTTACTTGCCAAATGCTTGTTGATACCCTGCTGACCCTTATGTCTGATGGCTTACACTCCTTGCAAAGCTATCTTAATTGGATATCTGACTTCCACTATTTAAGGCCCAACTGAGTAAACTCACTGCCATTAGAACATATGCAAGGAGAATTGGTATTTAATATAGTAATTCCATGCCCCTAAAATGGGGCTAAATTAAGTATCCTGTCAGTTATGATGCTCTAACAGAGAAAGTTTTTAGAGAGTTAGTACCATGTTATTAGCATGCTCACTGAGAAACACTGACATGTTAGTGGTGCTAGCCAACTGGTCTACACAATAGTCCTCAACATCTAAAGCTGCATACATATGCTCGATAGTTGTCATTTCACAACTGTTTCCCCTTCACTTCCATTGCGGTCATTCGTCTTCCGTCATTCATGGATCCACCAGGACGGATCCATGAACAATTTCAGATGACCTTTGTACACATTCTCATCTGACAAGCCCGACAGCTCGTATTAGACAAGAATCATTTGACGTGTATACATAGCCTAACATTTTTGTTCCATACCTTTGTACATACATGGAAGTCGCACATCCTATGTCATGCCCTGCAATGAAAATTCAGAGGTGGAAATCATGAAGTGCCATTTTTCTACCAAGCACCAGAGCAAAAAGCATATGGGACAAAAACATGTAAGGCTGGAGTTCTAGGGTTCATCTTTAAATTACCTTTCAATGAATTACTGGCAGAACGGGAGTGCATTTTATAATGCTGCATTTCAAAAACTGAGTATTCTCCATGTAATTCATTATTCTGGTTTTACAGTTTACCTACACCTCAATCCTCTAAGTTCCTAATTGCCTCGGCCTTTTAGGGAAATATCATTAATTCACTGCATATAAAAAAAGTACATGACACCACATGCAAAACAAAGCAAGAAAAGTAAATGCTTTTAGCATAATAATGGCATAATGGCCTGGAGGAACTACAAAGTTAATTTCTCCATGACAACCAGTCAATTTCTATGCTTTGACTGTCAATTGAAAAATGGCCTCTGAAATCTCCCGGATTGACATGAACAACAAACCTGTTTCTTGTAGAGACTCAGTACTGACAGAACTATAAAAAATGATAAACATGTTGTATATTGCAAATTACAAAACTACTAAATAGCTCTAAGTGAAAATAGTAAAAACTCTTAGGTGCAGCTCTAAACTCTAGGACAGTAAAAAGTAAAAATAGGGTATGGAAAAAGGCAGTATGTGCATGAAATAAGTGTGGAGAGGAGGCAAGCAGCAGAATATTCTTTACAAATAAACACTTTACAAAAATTATCATGAAGCCTTTGGATGGGAATTTGGTAATAATGGCAACATGTTTTATGCAAAGATTTTGCATAATATAGAGTGATATAAAAAAAGAGCTGGAACAAATACAAATACATACTTATTATTATTATAATTACTATTATTATTAATATTATAATATCTAGTAATTATTTATAACTAACATATTATGCAGAGCTTTCCAAAGTCCGTAGTCATATGATCAAGTGATTTTTTAAGGTTTACCAACAAAATATTATCTCTAAGGAGATATGGGATATTTTAAAGGTAGATAGACCAGTAATGGCTATATTCTATGCATTACTGAGAACCTACAAATACATGCATTTTCCTCTTGGGAGATCTGTAGTGTCTTCCATTGGCTCTCTAACAGAAAAAGCAAGTAGATTATTTGATCTAGTTCTCAAACCTCATGTGGCTCCTCATGTACTTTAAGGGGTGACATTACCTGATGTTACCATTCTTGTGATTAATGATAAAAGCCCTCTAAAGCTCAATTCCTTATTGAAAAGTGGTGAAGGTAGTTAAAATGTTTTTGTAGAGTGAAGGGACAGATTAGTGGGCTTTAAATAAATTTATCTCAGAGTTATTAATATTTATTTTGGAACATAATACCTTCCTATTTAATCAATACATAATCATCAAAGGTAGGGCATGGCGATGGATTTGTGCTCCCTCCTAAGCCAACCTTTATCTGGGAGGTTATAAAAGGAAATTGCTCTCAATTGCAGGGGCAGTATAACTCTCCCATGTTTTATCATGGCACAGGTACATTATTAACATCTTGATGCTTTGATTTGGTTCAGTGATGCTTTTGGATGATTTTTTTCTGTTATATGCAAAACAATAAATGCAATGTAACATTTACTATGCAATGTGATAAACAAAAATAACTCATTCTTAGACACATACATTTAAATTGATCATTTTTTCTGAAAGGACACCACAGGCAATACTATACTGCATGCTTCAAGTGCCCATCCATATTTAAGAATAAGACAAAATCGTTCATTGGATTTTAGATTTTAATCAGAAAGCACTTGAGTTGCATAACAGATTATTTGATAGAGGTACTCCCAAAAAATTTTAAAGATGTCCTCAACAGATATGATTTTGGTATTTCAAATTAAAACTAAACAAACGCAAGCTATTACTAGAATAATTATTACATATAAAGACAATCATCAGCAAGTTTGTAACATCATTATTAAAAGTACTGGCATCTACTAGTCACTGACCCAGAAATTTCTAGATTCATCATGGCAACTCTTCAATTTACTTAAAGAACATCTCAATCTTTTAGAGATGTATTAACCAAGAGTATCTATACAAGCAATTTAGTGGATGGAGACTTGCCGTGGATATACCACATGGAATTTGGTGAGTGTTTTGCCTGTTATTGTGGTGGACTTTGCTAAAAATATTTAGGATTGTTTACTCTAATAATTATAAGTTTCAATGCAGTAGAATGCGTTATACCATATTACATTCCATGGTCATCAGTTAGTCCACCGACTAAATAGAGATTTTTTATATACAGATTCCCTCTGCTTGGCTTTCCTCCTGTGGCACTGAAGCAGTTTCCCTGGTTATCATGTCTCTTAAATTAATCCATCATTTATACAGTTTGATCTGGTGACTATGTAGGTATTCTTTAGCAATATTTACATTGGGTATATTGTACAATCTAAATTGTGTTTTTTTATATTGTCAATATTTTCGATGATATATTAGGATAGAAGGTATTTTTTATATAGTAATTTCTTGGACGTTAAAATAATAAAATATATTACCTTTGTTAGCTGGTGTACTACTTTTGGTGAGTAGCTGCACTAACAAAATGAGTAGAGGAGCACATACAGTACAATATTAGATGGAAAACATTGTTTAAAGAGTACTGATCAACCATGATCCATTCAGTAATGTATGAAGGGATTTTATTGTTTTAGTTTCTATGGATATTGTATTAATATTTAAGTAACACATTTTTACTATATTTTGTACCTTTAAAATTCAACATGTTGATTTGTTGTTGTGGTATTATTTGTTGATGTGGTACCAAAGCAAGGTCTTTTTTTTTCTTTTGCAATAATGAGCATTATAGGTAAGAGAGGAATGTGTAGGTTAAGACAGTGACCAGCATGTGCATGAAAGAAATTTGGAGCATAGTCAGCATGCGTGTATAGAGGAGTTAGAGGGTTGTAGCAGTAGGCAATGAGTATGGGAGAGAAGTTTAAATCTTATGAAAGTAGGATGTCTACATGGAGATTGCTAAGGGTGTTACAGTATACATAAAGTGCAGACCAGATTGAGAAATGGAAGTTCACCAATGCCCTCTCTATGGGCAACCTGACAAAGGATGACAGCAGGACCGCATGTCAAAGGAATAGTTCTGTTTTTCACATCATGCCAACATAGAGGTTTTCCAATGTAATGTGCTGCTGCCCTTGTTTCAAAAACACACATAGCAGTACTGCTCTTGAAATGTCAGGTCTGCCATGCACATTACATAGGATAGCCTTTTATTTAGAAAAAGACTGATCTGTCACTTTGGCAACAACCTTGCTGGAACAATAAAATGGGGTAGCTAAAATGCAGAAGACGGCGCCTGGCAGTTTTGCAATTGCCCAAAAAGTGGAAAGCATAGGTTACAATTAGCAGAAAGGAGAACACAGCAGGGCCTATAAAGCTTATCTTCTTCTAGTTTACAGCTAGTCACCGAGGATTTGGGAAAAAATTCTGCTTGACTGCACATACAAAAGGAACAATTTACAGCTTGTCCTTCATTTATACTGAAATCACTTTGGTCAGCCTAGGAATACTAATGGTGCAGTTATCAATCAGTCCCAAGCCCAGAATATTACTTTTGCATGTGTAGCTTTAGAACATTTTCAAAACCATTCCAACACTGCAAGTATATTATACTAATGCATATTTATATTTTTGCTATTGTTGCTGGCCCTAAAAATGTATTTTGGTTTTGTAAGTATACTGCTAAAATCTGATGTTACATTGCATTTTCATTTTGTATATTGTAATTTTTTGTTCTTCTTTTTCTGCATGCATGAAGTAACACATTACCACTTGTGTTCAGAATCAAAGGCCACAGACAGGCCAGTATTTTCATATAAACTTAATTATGTTCTGACTCCTTATACATCACACTTTGCTCAGTTTGCTAAAAATGTGTTTGGAGTCCAACCCACAGGAGGTGGGGTTAAACAGTCCTGTTCTAAATGCACTTTAGGTCTGTGTCAGCAGTGCACAATAATACATCTTCTGTCCAGGAAAACTGGAATGTAAAAAAATGTGAATGTTTTTATCAGAAAATTATCAAACTTAAAATAACTGAGAAATCTCTCCTACTGGGGGGCCATATCATGAGGAATAGAGGTTTCCGAGGTCTCATTTGAGCCCGATAAGGGCCCTTCTTATCACCACTGTGTGACTGTTGTACACAAAATAGTGGAGATCTTCTACCTTTGGTTGTTTCAGCTCTATTTACAAGCTGAAAAGGGTTTACTTTACTTTAAGTAGAGCTGTGAAATATCTTTTGTGCTAAACCTAGGATAGCACCTTTAAAATTTTATGGCTGAACCAGTGTTCTTTCGTAAATGGTGAAAAAAAAAGTAGTTCACACAGGTGCAGGTTCAGGTACAACCTATACGCTGACAATCAGTGAAAACTTCTGAAAAAAAAACAGCATGTATGTTTTTTGCTGCTGAAAGCTAATGTTAAACTGTGAAATAGACTCCACAAATTACATCAAAAACCTCAAGCACTAAATTCCAGACTACCTACAGGAGGATCACCATGCTAAAAGGCAAACAAATTATTGAAGAAACATGACTTTTATTAAGCGGCTGTATGGCCTTACCCCAGCCAAACTGCCATGAAAAATGTTCATAACACTCCACTTGTTTTTGGACATACTCTTGGGGCACCACCAAAATGGTTAAAAGATAAAAAGGAGGAAAGCCCATTCATATGCCTGTTAAAGAAGTTTGACCCACCTCTTCCCCAATCATGGATATCAGTATCCAGCGTTAAGGATAGACTCAAAGCTTGCATTTCCTGAATTAGATGTCAAATGCAGGCCTCAGTGTTGTAAAATATTGCTGTGAGCATCAATCAGCAGTAATGACTCTTCATTTTTACTTTGGATCCTATGTTCTTTTTCTGACAGTGTATTTCAACATATAAATTACATTTTGTTTTTATCATGAGCAGATTTACTTCTGCTTCCAGAAGCAAGAGGTTAGGAGGACTGAACCTTGCACAGATCATTAGCAAGTAACAGCACCAGTTGTTGTCAAACTTTTATTTAGGTGTTTCCTTATTAGATAGATTAGATAGATTAGAGATCCTTAGTAGATCATGTAAATGAACCAACTAGATATTACCTAAGAAAATGCATACAGTCAGTTTAAAATCAGCCCAGTTTGGCGGCAGCACCCATCCCTTTAACCTAGGTAAAGTAAATCTTCAGCCTCAAGTGAAAGTTGTGATTATGTTGAGAAGCAGAAGGCATGCAGCCCTTTAGGACACCACATGGCCTTTGACTGTCAAAGACAGGTATAGCATATGGCTGAGGTCATGACAAATTGGAATTCAGAATCTGACCAGATTTTTGAGTTACTGAGAGTTTGCAAATGGGGTTTTTGCTAGGGTCTGCACTGCAGGTTTACAATAAGGTCTGTATGGAGGTCTACCTGGGGATCTGCACTGGGTAACTGTACTGAGGTCTGTCACTGGTAGACTGTAGTAGGGTCTGCAACCGGAAGTCTGTTACTGGGATAAAAGTGTACCTAAACCAAGAATTTTTACTTTACACAAAAGGATAGACAACCCTTTTATGTAAGGTAAAAATTCTGTTAGTTTTTTTTTTTTTTTTAAGTGCAACACCTTTAAAAAAAAAAAAAAAAAAAAGGTGCAGCACTGCCCCCTAATTCTCAATCGCCTAGGTGATCGAGAATGAATGGGAGCGCAAAGCCTCCCGGGATACCTACGTCACTCATCCTGGGAGGCTCTTGGGTGCTCCTTCTGCGCAGAAGTAACCCTTTCGTCAAAAGGGAAAAAAATTGCTGATCTTACGCATGCGCAGTGAGATCCACAAGTTTTTTTCCCATCTACATCTCCCCATCTCGTGCGTGTGTCAAGTGACGTAGGAAGCCGAAGGTAACTCAGGACCCGATGGAAGAGACCTCCAGACCAATCGACTGCTCTGCGGAGATGAAAGTAAGTGTAATTTTTTTTTGTTTTGGGCAAGGTTTGAGTTTACTTCCTCTTTAACCGACTCATTTTTTTTCTCCAGAAAGGGGTGGGGGTGCCTGCTCAATGTATGCCTTTGAAAGCAAAAAGTCTACAAGTGACCCTGGCAATGTCATTTATCATTGCTTCTCTTTGGTTCTGCGGTTCAAGAAGCTGATTTTTTATTATCAGTGTGCTTGATTCAGGACAGCAGACTGACTAGATCAAACTGATAGAAGCAGTTTAAGTTAGGGGCTGAATATACACCTCTACTTAGTTGGCAATATAAAGGCCTCAAATAAAAATTTATTTTGTGAGTTTAGGTCCATTCTGGATATACGAGCTATCATACTGACGCTGGGATGTCAGCTGCTCAACAGTAGTGATAGGTAGTAGTGGAAAGTTTAATTACATAATTTTTGTGTTTAACAGGACAGAAAAAGCCATATAACTTCATCAATAAAAAACACAGTACATACCCATTTTCAATATGATCAAAGGAGTTTCAAAGTAAACTAGAACATTTTTTGTCAGTATCACTGGTTTGGCTTTAGTTTCTCTTTCAAGCATGCATTATCAGTAAATAAATTTTCTGTAACCAGCACTGAACATTTTAATCAAATGTGCCTTGCTCATGCAGGAATTGTTTTATGTGTGTGGCTGTGCTTTCCCGACACTGGGACAAAAGCCAAAAAAATTGGGACCTAAATTGTAGAAGAAACATTTTTAAACCCTCCATGGACAGAGGTCATTAAAGCTCAGGTGCTTTAAATTTGACAGTTTGTCAGCTTTCATCTATTACCTTGACAATAACCCTATGACTAGTTTACCTACCTAAATTATTTTTACACTTTTTTAACAATATATCAGGGTGTTATTTGGTACACATTCAAGGCATATTGTGAACATGGTTTATTTAAAAAAAATTAATTTGCATCCTAATTTGTTTTAAATTTGTATTTGACAAACTTATACAAAGGGAAAAGACAGGTTTGTTTGTGAACAAACCTCAATAATCACCTTGGTTGGCTTTCATATTGGTCACATGCTCGGAAACCAATCGCTCCAACAGTGGATAGTGCTCCTAGTTCTAAAATATAATATGGGAACCTGTGCCTCAGAACATTAAGCTACAGTTTGCAAATGTCAAGGTATTTAGGATATTTAAATAAAATCTTAATAATCTTTATTTGTATACAAAACTATCTGCCACTTACATGTTTTAACTATAAAGAAAGGTACAGCCTAAAATCTATACTCAGAAACAATAAATTGAGGAGGCGGTATGCCTAGGTTATGGTCATTGAAAGCGGTTACTCTCTAGGCAGGTTTTGATATGTTGTTTGCACTATTTAGTTAGTATGGGCAGTGGGAGGTTGGCACATGGTATCACTTTCCCATTATGTTTGTTCATTTTCCACTGTTTGCCTTCCCCCTTCTTTTACTTAAAAAAAAGCATATGTCTGGCAGCTGGAGATGTCTGGTAAGACAAGAAAGTTGACAGTCACACTACATATGTGCTTCAAAACTTCAGGCACAAATGTGTTTTGTTCATTTATTTTTGTACTGAAACAAATCTATTGTTAGCTTTGTGAAAAGTTGGGAAGGGGATACAATTCCTTACACAAACTTGTGTGCTAGATTTCCTCTCACTTCCTCTTCCAGTTCCACAAGGTCAGACAGAAATTTATGAGACAAAGAACACAAACAGCAACCAATAAGTGAAGAGTTATTACTAAAGAGATAATACATTTTTATGCAAATAATGTGCAAATAATTTTCATATAATTAAATATTCACACAATGGACCTGAATAAGTCTAAGCAGTAACCAGGTCTTCTCCAGAGCCTCTAGTGGTGAGGATGTTGCACTACTGGCCTTGGACACACCAGGGTGGGCAGGATGATTCACAGTACCAAATCACTAGGTGGAAAAACAGTCAGGTAAGGCTGGGGTCGAGGCAGGCAGCAAGCAAGAAAGGTCAGGAACAAGCTAGGAGTAAAAAAACAGAAATCCAAGAAGTAGACACCGGTGACAGGGGAGCCACCACAGACACAGAGAACACAGGAATCGACAGGAGGCACAGGTGACACAGTGAACACTAGAAAGCACAAGGGAACAGGAAAGGAAACAACATACTGGGCAACAAGGGGTTAACACAGAAGCTGGACAGGGACAGCACTGAATTAAACAGCAGGTGTGGAGGAAATGCTCAACAGAGCTACGGGGCTCGGCACAAGTGGAGACACATTGCACGAACACTGAGTGCTGTGTCCGAGCTAGTTAAATAGCCAGAGATGATTAAGAGGCTATTTCCTAATTGACTGGCGGCATGGGCTGATAAAACTAGAAGAGTAGGCGCACTCAGGGTCAGAACTGCCAGCATGCAGGTGAGAGGATCCTGCGCTTTAGCGAGAAAGAGGTAAGTGTGACAGGGTTCATGTTAGTCCTGTCAAAAGACTACTGCACTGCACTGCACTGCACTACATTTTATTTTTGTTCTTTAAAAATTACTAGGACATAGCTGGTAGTAGAGAATGAAAAAAAAATTGAGTTTATACAGGATTGTGTCTCTAGATAATTGTATTGATTAAAATAGGTATGTTGTGCACCAGAAATGTGTTTTAATCAACTCCAGTTCTGGAAATGGCAGACACATGTGATGTATAGTAAACTCCATTGTTTATGGATAAAAAAGTATCAAATTCTAATAGGATTTCATTAGCTACCAACATAAAATATTTAATGGTAACCCAATAATGGGAGTAGTAATTCTAGAAAATTGTAATGGTCTTGCACATCTGAAAAGCCACTGAAGCTGTAAGGGATGCACAAATTTAATAACTAATAGTTACAAAAACTACTGTTCTACTGCCTGTATGGCCATTACTGACTCCCAGTACCAGTTTATCACTGTGAATGTGGAAATCTATAGAAGTTTAGCTGACGTTGTAGTGTTCTGCTCATCAAATATTGACAAGAAATTGTATTCTAGAGTGGTGAGCTTTTACTTCATGTGCTTCCTGGAAAAATAAGGCCTTTAGACTCTACAACATCCTTTAAAAACAACCTCTTTAAACAGTAGGTAAAAAGAAATAAGGATACATCTATATTGGCATTCAACTAAAGGGTTGCCAGACAAATAATCAATGACTGATTGGACAGATAAATTGCTGTCCTTGAATGTGTCATTTTCTGTAGTTAGCCAATCCTGAAGGCAGGTTCCCTGTACTTGTAGTAACATTTATAAAGTGTATTTTTTTAAAACAATACAACATTTTTCTCCTGGATTTTGGGAGATGGCAATTTAATTTCTTCACAGAGAGGGTAAGTTCTGTGTTCTTCAGATGACTCGCTTCTACTTTTCTATTTATCTTGTATACTTTTTAAATCTGTCTTAAATGCTTTTCCATTTGGTTTTCAGAAGTACTACCAAAAAAAATGGTAAAAAAAAATGAGTTTAAACATAAGTATGTTAATAATGTGTAATGCATATCACATATACAGTATTACCTGTAGTGCTTGTAGTACAGGAACCCTCTCAACCATGACATTATTAAGAAGTAATTGGGTCAGAGATAGTTTCAGGTGATCATGCAGTTTTAGTGCTTTAAATTACCATTGTGTACAAGGGGCAGGCTGGTCATTTCAAACATTGGGACCTATATAATTATCATAATTTTCAAGTTACGCATTTTACTTTGGGTAGGGTTCACAGATCACAATAAAGAAATTGCATTTCTCTCTAATGGCCTGGGGAGAAATGTCTAGTGTAACACAGTGAGCAGAGTAAATCTATTTGAAGTATATTTCCAGGTGTTTTCTGCAATTTCACCCAGGAAAGGGGTTAAAGGTCTAGATAAGGCTGTTAACAATAGCTTTGCTGCAGATTTGCTTCTTTTAATTTGGGATCCAGGTCCAGGGTGTTTTGGAAGGAATAGGTGGGCCAAACATACATTCCCTCTTCCAGGCAGGGTAGTAGAGTTGGCTAGGAAGCATTTGGTAGATGATAATAAAAGAAATGTGCTTTTCAGAGTTGTAGCCGGGGCCAGGTGGCTCAGACAGAAACAACTGAACTGTCATAGTCCAAGCAGCCTTTCCTCCGATTAAGGGCCTCCAAACTTTAGGCCTTCCAGACTCTATGAACTATGTGGTACAACTGTCACTTTCTGTGGAAATGAATGATGGACCATTTGTGGTCTGCGTAAATGCTTAATGCTTGCTTTCTAAATGCTAAAATGCCTTGTCAACCACTTAAAAAAACTGCTTGGCAGGCCTTGAAAAGTGCACATATGCAAATCTATTGAAATGGTTGACAAACACACCGACCATGAGGCACTATATGAAACAGAGTGTCTCGGGACCGAGACAAAGCTGCACAGCAACATCTGCTAAATGGCTAGAGGAAAAACATATTCAGCTGCTCTCATTCATTTTAATTTTTTTGAGAATGCTTTGTGGTTATTGATATTGATTGTGTTTTTTATCAGAGAAATGCTTTTCTCAACCACTACAAAACCATTAACAAGAACAAACCCTAACACAGTTAAATGTATACTTTGGCACCGTATCAGCTGTCCAGGGTATCTATATTTGTTTACAAATACAGCAATGTTAACTAAAACTGTTTTGGGCCTTTCTTTCTTTCACTGTGATTATTTTTACACTATCTAATGAATAGTACACTACAAAATCATGTCTCATTAATTGCCAGACAAAGGATGTAATTAGTTGTAAAGAAAGAAAATGCTTACCTTACATTTCTGTTTCTGCAAGTTGCTCCTGCTCAGATACAATCCTGTATGCACTTTCAAGAAAAAAACAAAATGATATTGTTCCATAGAAACATAAAAGGTTTGCATAAACTTGTTCTAGCTATGTGCCTACCATTCATTAGTTAATGTCATCCTAACAGCAGTTATTCTTAAATAGCAGCCATTAGGGCTGAAGAAAAAACTGAATCCTTTTAACTGAGAAAGACCTTCTAGTCACTTTAAATCTCTTTATGTAATAATTCATAGGTGGCCCATGAAAAAATATAAACACTATGCTTTAAACAAGGAAAATGTTAAACCATAACCGATGCTTTTGAAATCCATGCACTCAATTTTTCTTTACCAAAAGAAAGTCTAAATATGAATATGAAATATGGAAAAAAATGCTGGACCTTTTTTCTAAGCCTTAACAAACACTACTAGGTTTTCATTACCAACCAGTTTGAGCATCAATATCGCTAAAGTGAACCTTGTAAACAAGCAAGGTCTGCTTATTTTTGTTGGCCCTTCCTCTCTGGTGAAATGCTTAAATCTCCTAAAAATACAGCTGAGAATGGTGGCAGAAGCCAGCATATTAGTTAATTATATTATCAATTAATATGTGTTTTGTTTTCTTTTTGCAGTTTCATGTAGTAAAGAGAACGAGCATACATTAAAAAATAGACCATCATATTTTAGAAAGAATTCCCTTTTAAATACACTAAGCATAGGGTGAGTCACAGAGATAATTTGATCATTCATTTTTGCACTTCACATTCTTTTCAACATAAATGGTGAGACAGTATGTTAAGGTATAGAGTGAAGAGTGATATTGAAGTGAATGGGATCCTTTAAACACTATCCTTACACACGCTGATGTGTAGCACTAAATTTAACATTTTAAACTAATAAATTTGCATTATATCTGCAGTGTGTTATCATATTAATGTATTGCAGTACAGTCAGTTAAAAAGGAGATGGGATTTAGGCAGCAAACATTAAATCACACACAGCTGACACTTAAAAATAAAGTTAAAATGAGTTTGGCATGTAATTATTTCAACAACAAAAAAGTTCACAGCACAATTTGAAAGTAATAATTAATTACTATTAAATTCAAAGCATTGGAATACAAAAGCTTTTTTCCACTCTGTTTGACTATTTGCTTCTAGCTCCTATTATAGTAAGGCTTCATTTTGCACTTAGGTTGCTTTCTTAACCCTTTTCAAGGTTACTCACATCCAATTTTCTTAATCTAGAGGTGTCCTTGGCTCTTTCAACATTTATGCACCCTCTTGTACTGATCCAACACTCCTACAGTTTTCTCAGAATGCAGGTCTCATACAATTTTATGTTTGTTAAGTTGCCTTGCAGGCTTTCTGCCTGAGCCACCCTTTGTCTCATGCTCTTTTGTTAAAGAAAACTAATCTGGACTGGCAGAAAGATGGAGTTATTGGCCCACCCAATCTAGTCACTCTGGACCCAGATCCCAAAAAAGAGCACAAATCTGTATTTATCCTAATGTTTACCATCTATTTACGATCCTTTATCCCTTTTCCTAGCTGGAATGGAGGAAAACACTGCACTGACTTCACACTCTTGCATCCACTACAGTTTATAGAAAACTGCAGTTTAATCCAAGCTGTCATGGGCACTGCTGTCCACATTGACTGTCTGTGACATGAATATACCAGAAGGTGTCATCAATAGGGCACGTTTCAGCCTTCCCCTGGAACAAAAGTGCAGCTATTACAGGGCTTGAACATAAGATTTAAGTGAGTATACTATATATCCCTTAGGTTTAATCTTGTGAAAAAAACTATAACACAAGATAAAACTGGTTCTTATCTTTTGGACATATATTTTGCAAGGCCTGATTCCCATGATGGGTTAAAGGGGATAGGAAGTAAGGATACCCAGATTCAAAAAATTGACCAGAAAGGGACTTAAGGACTTTGGGGTATACTGTATTGTGTAAAAGTTGGAAATGTTTTTGTTTAAAATATTTGCCACACCAATACAATTTATAGAAAACGACTCTACTTATTAATAATAATAATATTGATTGTTATATAATAAAAATATAAGATTGTTTAAATGACTTGATTTCACTTTTTTATACCCGACTGTCTCAAGACCGACTGTCTTTAGACCAGACTGTCTCAAGAGAAAGTTTCTTTAAAGTATACTGAGCAGGAGATAGGCTTTAAATTGTTAAGTAAACATACCAGGGAGATTTTCCATTTTCCATGACAGATGAATTTGTAAGCATGTGATGTTTTTTTGTACAGGTAGAGCTCATCCACTGAACATGGTATAACCTAATTATGCAAAATAGCTGCCTAAAGAACTAATGTACTGTGAAAAAAGGTAATATTTCCCTGGGACAAAAGCAGGTAGGAAAACTTTATAAGCATTTAGAGACAGGTTTTTACTGTACGGTATGCCAGACTTTGCGATTAGGAGGGGTGTTTTTGCAGAAAGGGGCAGGCAATATCCCTTCTGCAATAAAACATACTTACCTACCTGATCGTTCTGGTCAGCTGTCACAAATTCCTGAGCTTCCAAATTATAATATTTTAATAAAACAGGTTTAATACCTTAGGAAGGAAGAGAAACAGTTAGTGATGTTATACTTTAAACAAAGATGGCTACCATATTGGAATTGTTGCATATTAATAAAAATAGTGAGTAATTTTTAAATTATATCTCAGTATTTGGCCTCCTTCTTCCCAGATGTCAGGAAACTGATTGCCTGACCATAAAACATGTTACCTAGTGCCAAGCTAATAAGTCACCTTGGAGAATTAGAAAACACCCAGTTTTGAGGATCATTTCCCAGGTCCTCTGGTGGCTAAAAAAAAATCTTTGAAGTTTCCCAGAAATGACAAGTATCTGCAAGCTGCACTGGGAATCCAAACACCAGATGGGCAGAGAGCCCAGAAACTCTTAGTTCAGCCTCAACTCCTTTCTGTTTGTCACTGCAAATCTAACAAAGGGAGAACAGGGACAGTAAGAGGACAGTGCAGAAGTATGCAGCGTCAAATGTGCTGGGTGGCAGGTAGGTGTTGAATGGCAGAAAGGTGCATTCTCTATGTTTTTGGGGTTTAGTGTAAGGGGTGATAGGAGGCAGTAAGGTTTAAAGTCAGGAATGCAGTTGTAGGGTTGCTGGGTGACTGGGAAATGCAATGTCAAGGGACAGAATTCCAGGGGTTTTAGGGTTCTTTATAGACCCAAATGCAAAAGCTATTTGTTACCTGATATGATGTAGACAGCTGACAATACTATAAAAATGTTCACAGAGACACAATCACCGTCATATGGACACAGCCAGAAACATGTTAACAGAGCTACCTTCTGTGGATGGATGGGGTGCTACTTTAAAATAATAGCACCTCAATACACTACAGCATTTATACTGTGGTTTGCAGTAACAAACACATGCATTGTGCATTAGCATGCATGCTGTGAACAGGCCCCCCATTACAAATATTTTTGAAACAGCAATTTTAACCAATTAACTTACACTGGTAAATATATCTTGTAATAAATCATATGCAGGAGTTAGGTTCACTGACTCTTCAGTTTATCTAAAAAGTTATCCCTAAGAACTAGATCAGGCATAGAAAAATGAAGACTTGAACACTTGGTTAGAAAAGTACACAGTGTTCCCTGTAACCACTAGCTAGTGAGAACACAAATTCAGTGGAGTTTGAAAGCAATTTGAAAACAAGCTTTTAGTTACAGGGGTGAATGAGGGCTTGTTTTATGGTGATTTTATTGCTTTTTTAGTATACATTTACCATGGTGGGGGGACCATGGCTGATTCAGTTAGTTTCTTTCTGAAATAATACTTGTACTTTGACACAAAAACTGCCCCACTATACAGTGGCCAAGTAAAAAAGTTCCACAAATATGGTGTATATTTGGAATAAACAAAGCCTTCTTTTTTTTTTTAAATCTACAACCAGATGATGTTCCAGGAGGTGCTTTATTAATGCAATATTCCCCAATATTTTCTCCCTCAGCCATATTCATATTGTTTTGGATATTCTTACATTTAACTTTCTTTAAAAGTTTTTGGATTCCAAATTGGCATCATTTTCAGACTTTCTGAGTTATGCAGATCTAAATGTGAATAAATAAGTAGATGCTAAATTGGCATACAGTGCTTTCGCTGTAAATAGATTTTTTCTTGGTTGAAAGCTGTCAAGTTAACCAGCCCATTGGACTAATTCACTAAAATAAGTAAAACATGAAAATAAAAATGGAGTAGTCCATAGTGACCGGATATCCTATTTAATTTTTCCATTAAATAAACAGCAACATGAAATTGTTTGTGTTTTTTTCCTAGCTTTTTTTTCATCTGCCCTTACAGGATCCTTTATTACTCATACTTTTTTAAACAAAATATTATTAGGTTTTGTGAAGAAAAATTTGATGCTGATCAATGAAGTAGTAGGGATTCATCCCTATACCAGAACAGTAAGCTTAAATGATCACTGGGTATCTCCACAGAGAAGTCAAAATTTAGAAGCAGTGTTTGAGAATTTAATTATACCCTTACCTCTTTCATATGAATCAAGAGGGTAAGTAGCAGTCAATCAAAGTCCCAACTTCAACTCAATTGAAATGCTGTGATGGGACCATAAGAGAGCTGTGCATTACCTAATGCCTGCAAACCACAATGAACTGAAGCAATGTTGTAAAGAAGAGTGGGTCAATTTGCTCCAAAATGTAGTGAGAGACTGATAAAGTCATGCAGAAAATGATTACTTCAAGATGTTGCTGCTAAGAATCCTTCTACAAAGTATTGAATCATAATCTGTAATTCTAGATTTTACCACCTGGCTTCTCCATTTTGGCCTAATTTGTGTTAAATATTGTCATGGTGAAATCTGTTTCATATTGTTTTTTACCTAGGGTTGAATTTAAAAAGTTGTAGAACCCACTAAAGACCATATGTTTTTTTATTATGCCCTGATTTGTAAAATCTTTGAATTGAAAGAGGGTGTGCTTTCTTTTTCACATGACTGTATAAAGTTGCTCCTAAAATCATAAAGCAGACATGGCGGGACATGTAAGGACACCCACAAAGCAGAATATAGGAATTTTTACATTGAATGAGTTTTAGTTTAAAATGGGTTTTGGGCCATTTAATAATATTATAACAGTCAAGAAGCCTAAATAATCTCATGCATAGATCCTTGTTCCAGTGGAGCAGCACAATACTCTAGTATAGACATTATTTAGAGATAGATACAGAGCAAATATGGAATAGACTTTGGTTCTTAACAATATATATGAAGGTATACTGTAACATTGTAAATAGCTTTACTGTACGCTATTTCCAGTATGGCTGAACTCCTGAATCAGTTCCTTTAGAAGGCTTTAGATGGCAAGTTGTGTTTTTAGTGAAAACATTGGCCCTGATTTATTACAGTTCTCAAAGTCTGGAGAGCAAAACACTTTCATCAGTGAAGATCCAGCAAACCTGGAATGAATCTGGTCCAGGATTGAAAACATTTGCTAACAAATAGCTTGAGTTTTAGGAAATCCACTACAGTTTTGCAGGATTACCCAGCTTCACTGATGAAAGTGTATTCTCTCTAGCCTTGGAGAACTTTAATAAATCAGGGCCATTGGGTTTTCATGGATGGGAACATAATTTGGCATAAAGGAGAATGTCCCAGTATCTTGTATATTTTGCCCCACACAACAATGTGTCTCTTAGTATTGGAGGTAGCCATCAAAAATTGGGTACACATTCCTCATAAAGGGATGGACAATGTCATCAACAATATTAAGATAGCTTGTGTCATAAAAACAATGCTCAGTGTGTACTAAGGACCCAAAGTGTGCCAAGAAAATATCCTTCACACTATTACAACCCAACCAACCTGAACCATTGATACAAGGCATGATGGATCCATGGTTTTTGTTGTTGATGTCAAATTCTGAACATACTATACACATTTTGAAGCAGGGGTTGAGACTTAACAGACCAGGTAACAGCTGCCTGTTCGTAGCTGACATGAGTGACACTTAGTGTGGTTTCCTGCTGCTATAGCCCTTCTGGGTCAAGGTTCATTGTGTTCAGAGATGCACTTCTGCATACCTTGGTTGCAATGAGTGGGGTTGTGAGTTAATATTGTCTTTATAACAGCTTGAGTAAGTCTAGCAAATCTCCTTTGACCTCTAGCATCATCTTTCTTTCCCATTCTGATACTCCATTTGAATTTCAGGAGATTGTCTTAACATTGTCTATGTGCCTAAATGCATTAACATGTGATTGGTTGACTGGATATTTATGTCAAGTAGTGGTTGAACATAATTAAGAGACAGGTGATTGTACCTGCAGTTTGGATAGTTGGATTTAAACAGGCGAAACTCATCATCCTAACCCAGGGGTCTGCAACCTTTTGAGTCGGAAGAGCCAAAAATTACAATTTACAAAAAAAGTTTTTAAAGAGCCACAAAATTTTTTCTTGCCAACAATAAATAGTACCCGGATAAATAAAGTTTTTTGATAAAAAAAACTAATCTATTTATTCATAAGAAAAAATTTCTATTTATTCATATATAAGTAGTGTTTTTCACAACAAATTAGATATCTATGGCATTATTAGATAATTACTTATTATGTAAGTAAAAAATTAAAACAATTAAACATTTACTTACAACACTAACTTGTACTTCAATAACAAACAATTGAGCAAACAAATTCAATGGGAGCGTTGGCTTTGCATGGTTTTAGAAAGTTTGGATAAATTTGGCTCATAACTTGTTGTTTTAAGTTTCAAACACGACTCTAATTATATTCATGCAAGAGAATGCTTGCTCGCACGAATATGTCGATCCAAAGATAGTCAGCACTCCAAATGCCAACTTCTTCACCTCACTGTAGCAATCTGGAAAACTATTCCATGCGTCGAATATAAGTGCCTCAACTCGCGGCATTTCTTTTAAAGCTGTCCACTTTTGTTGCGTTACGTACATACATTTCTGGACCTCCAACTCTTCCAACTTGCTTTTCAACTCTGTAAATTTTCCACTCCACAAAGCTTTACTTTTTAAATCGATCAATTGCATTTCTAGAGAACCAGTATCAATTCCAAATGGCTCAAGGTGGATTTCGTTACTATTTGTGTTGAGAGGATTTACTATGAATGCTAGAGTGGTTTTGTTGGTTTTGAATTGCTCAAATCTGTCAGCAAATTTATCTTTAATTTTTTTTATAACAGTGCTGAAGTAATTTGTGTCAACAGTTGCACTGGTTTTATCGCAATATTGCTTTAGAAATTGAAAATGAAGTAATTTACCGCTCTGAATATCTTCTGCAAAAAGAATTAATTTTTCCTCAAAACAAACCAATTCTTCTACCAAAACATAGGCTGGGTTTCCCTTTCCTTGCAGTTTTAGATTCAGCTCATTTAATTTCGCTGTGATATCCACCATAAAGTAAAATTTTTGCAACAATTTGTCGTTCTCTAATTCAGGGTGATTAATGCATTTTTCATTTAGGAATGTATTTATTTCATTCAAGCACAAAGCAAAATGTTTCAACACCTTTCAACACCTTTGGAAAGCCATCGCACTTTATTGTGAAGAAGGAGGTCAGAATACTGAGTCTCCATTTCGTTTAAGAATTCTTTAAACTGACGATGGTAGAGTGCTTTTGACAAGATGCTGTTAACAATCTTGATTACCAAATTCATGACCTCAACTATTTCGGCCGGAAATGTTTGGGCACAAAGCGCTTCTTGGTGTATTATGCAGTGAAACGTAAGAATTTTGTGGTTTATTTTGCTCTGAAGAAAAAAAAATCGTTGTTGCCCCTTTATTTTTTCCTGTCATACTTCTGGCTCCATCAGTTGCTATTGAAACGATTTTATTCAAATTGATTTTATTGTGTTCAAGGCATTTTTGCACGGCATTCGCTATATTTTCCCCTCTAGTTTGTCCCGAGAGCGGTAGCAATCCTAGAAGTTCTTCTTTTGGACCTTGGGAAGACATATACCTGACAAAAAGGGTAACCTGTGCCATGTCTTTTATGTCGCAAGACTCATCTATAGCAAGTGATAAGGCAGAAGAAAGTTGAATATCTTCCACCTGCAAATATGTTACATTTGAAGACATTTTAGCTATTCTATCTTGTACTGTTTTAGCGGATAGTGGCAAATCTTTGATTTTTTTCAAGATTTCTGGTTTGTTTTTGAAATCACGAAACAGTTCTTCAGATGCACGTATGAAGCAATCTTTGACATACTCACCATCTGTGAATGGTTTGCTTTTCTTTGCAATTTCTAGTGATACCGCGAAGCTTGCCAGATTAACATTACTTGTAGATTGCGTCCAGTTACTTAACATGGAACTTGATTGCTGTTTTTGTTTTTGGAGCTCGTCGACAGCTTTTTTTCGTTCTTCGCCGGCTGGATATTTACTAGCAAACTGAGTATGTTTTTTAGTGAAGTGTCTCTCTAAATTTGATTTGTTATTGTGTGCGAGTTTTTCATGGCAAATAAGACAAGTCGGAAGGCCATCTGAGTTGTATATGAAAGCGAACGACTCCTTCCAATCCCAATTGAATTCTCGATGCTCTTCTTCGGTTTTTCTCTTTTTTTTGGAGATGCCATGCTTGCGGTGAAGCTGTAATAAAGAATTGCCAAACATATAAACAATCTAAAACTGCAAATACCTACCTAATTTGATCCTCAGAGTTCGAAAATAGGTTTATTAAATAACAATTTATAGGTACTTACACTTATAATTATTATTTTAATGCTAATTTTTAAATAATAAAAGCTATAAATTAGATAAATAATAAAATAGGTAATTTATTAAATATATATTTTAATAAAAACACTTTCGCGGTAATATCCAACAGTACTACTTTGTTTCTTTTTTGACAATTCTAATTGACCTCAAAAAAGTAGTTAGGTATCTTATTGGGAAAAAAATATGTATAATATGTATGTTAAAAATATAATACTTATTATGTTACCTACCTTTACTTCGGTTTTTTTATTGAAACAACAAACTATATGTCACAGCCAAAGCACTGGTGAAGACACCAAATTGTCATAGAAACGAGGATTAGGCACTGATTCTATCTCTCAGCCACTATCTATCTATCTATCTGTCAGCCTCGCTTTTCGCTGCACCCCTCCCCCGTGACACGAGTCGTCACTGTCATCAGTCTGTCGGAAGCTCGCTTTTCACTGCACCCCTCCCCCTGTCATCAGTCCGTGGGAAGCTCGCTTTTCACTGCACCCCTCCCCCTGTCATCAGTCCGTCGGAAGCTCGGAATGACTCGTGAGCTTCCGACGGACTGAGGACAGAGACAACGTGTGTCACGGGGGAGGGGTGCAGTGAAAAGCGAGGCTGACAGATAGTTTCAGATAGGATGAGAGAAAGAGCCGCAGCTTCCCATCCAAAGAGACGCATGTGGCTCGCGAGCCGCAGGTTGCCGACCCCTGTCCTAACCACATTAGTTCTGCCAGTGAAAGAAGGAGTTATCACAATGCTTTTAGCTCCCCAAAACTTTTATGAATTATTAAAGGATCATTTAAATGATATAAAGTGGAAGTTTTGCTAATTCTTAAACTGAGGTAAGTGATTTGACTTTAATTCCTTGTAACAAACCATTAGAATAAAAGAATATTAGAAGGGATTTCACTAGCATATTAAATAGCAGGGGAGAGAGGGGACAAACAAGGTGGGTTCCTTTATGTAAACCAATAGTTTGGATAGAGTAATGGGATGAGAAAAATGGTTGCCAATCTATCAGAGATAATTTTAGATAGAATCTTAGCATTAACCTGGAGAAAAGAAAAAGGTCCATAGGAGACCGGCAGTCTAGGGTCACTTTCCTTTTTTTTAATCCGTTAGATAAAATACTTTTTGCCAGTGGCCAAATATTTGCCAACATCTCATATTTTAGGAAACAGAGCATCCAAAGTTCTGTAAACATCTTCTCCCATAGGTTTATGGAACTCCTACGCCCAGAGCCTTCATAATACATGTTAAAAGGCAGAATCTATTTCAACCTTAGTAATGATTCCATTTAGTAAATCAGATAAGCTTTGGAAATATGAACAAAGAGCGTCAAGTAAGTAAAAGTAAAGACAACAGAGACAGTTGATCCAGGGAACATCTGATTCCCCAATAGGATCAGGAAGGAATTTTTGTTCCCTGTTGGAGCAAAACCATGCTTTATAGGGTTTTTTTGCCTCCCCTGTTGGAGCAAATTGAACCATGCTTTATAGGGTTTTTTGCCTCCCCTGTTGGAGCAAATTGAACAATGCTTTATAAGGATTTTTTGCCTACCTCTGGATCAACTATGTCTATAAGGTTTTATCTGAGATATGTTTATTTTCCTAGTGGTTGAAGTTGATTGACCTATGTTATTTTTCAATCTCACTAACAATGACCTAATTTACAAAGAAACATTTTTTCAGAAAAACCTCTACTGTGAATGAAGTAGGACGTTTAACATGCTAGAAGTAAAAACTTATAACAGAGAACATAGGACAATTAACTACATACATAAATTGGCTAATATGCACTTATGGTGAAAAGAAACTTTAGAACATGGGGGGAGGGGTAACAAGTAAACTAAAATACAATATACACACAATTACAAAAAAGAAAAAGAAAACAATGGTTCAGCAGTCATCAGTTTAAAGTGTAAACCATAAAAAACAAATACCTCAGCTTGCATATCTTAACAAAATCATTAACAAAGAAAACTCACTAGTAACGCATTTGTACCTATGAGCTATTTGTATAAAGACATCTTCATTTATATTATGAATGAAAGGGCTCAGGCCTTTTTTTTAAGAGTCGTCAAGCACATCCAGAGCTTCAAGACTTCCGAAGAGTTTTTCGGTATCGTACCAAGTAGTATGCTGAAACATTGTCATAAGTCCTATTAACTGTTCTCTTGGGAACTCCTGCGTAAAAAAGTATGTCCAAGTTTTAAAGAAGTGGCATGTCTACGTATCTAGGTCCCTAGATGTATTTAATGTATCTAGAAGGAGCATTTTGTGCATAGCTAGTTTAACATCCCCCTATAAAGGGTATAGATGGGGTAAGCCAGTTTGTTAATTGTGAATCCAGCCCCATACATGATGGAAGATACTGGCTAGAGTATATATTTGATTATCCGATAGATTACCCCCCAGGGAACTTTTAGGTAATTTGAAATTTGTCAGTACAATTCTGAATCTGTGTCCCTTTCAAATAAATGCACGGAAACCTTGGTATAAGCGGTTAATATCAGAGTGATTGATGAGCAAGGGCAAGGTTTGTAGGAGATAGATAAGTTTCGCCAAGCTCATCATTTTAGAGACATGACAATGACCCAAAATAGATAAAGGTAGATCCTGCCAGTGCTTCAACTCCGCTATAATTTTATCTATTAGCAGGGTATAGTTAGCTTTGTAGATATTGCCTGAATTGCTGGTTAATTTTATATTTAGGTAAGTAATGTATTTATGTTTAACAGTGAAGCCACATTGAGAAGCTCACTGTCTATCCACTTTAGGTACATTGTTAGATATAAACATTAGTTCACTCTTATTCATATTAATTGATAACCCTGAGAACGTTTTGTACCATCCCAAGTGGTTCATAAGATCTGGTAGTTGGTGGCACAGAACCAATATGCTATCGTCTGCAAATATTACAGTTTTTAGGTGAATATCTCTAAAAGAGGTTCCTGAAAATAGGGTAGTTGCTCTAAAGTTGCTCTAAAGAGCGGACCAGTGGTTCCAAAGACAGGTTAAATACCAGGGGAGATAAGTGGCTCACTATACATACTTTTTAAATAGACCAAGAATGATCCAGAGAACTGCATTCGATGTAAAACTGTCCACAGCTAGTCCCAAGAATCTCTCTTTTCCTGGAGGTCGCATATGCAAAAATCCTTTTCTTTCAGGTTTGCCTTAGTGGCCTGACAAAAAAAGTATGGGAGTGTCCACATGTTAAGCATTCGTAGTGGAATATTCCGGCCTCCAGTGCTCCAGATGTGCCTTAAAGGTCTCATCCACTGCCAGACCCAGGAGGAAAGGCCACATTTTCAGCAAATATTTAACTATTACACCATCCACAGTTAACAGCACAGGTGAACTCCTAGGAATTAAATTGTCGGATACCGCAAATGTGTTGAACTTAGACATAGTGTAATGGTTTGGCGAATAAAAATTAAAATGGAGATTTTGTAATCTTCATGTCACGATTGGTGAGACAAGGCCACCAGGGGCTACTACAGATTGCACAGAAGTTGTGTGAGCCAAGGGTTAAGGCGCAGAGTCTGAGCAGGAACCAGGTCTTCCCCAGAGCCTCTAGTGTTGAGGATGTTACTACCAGGTTGGGGTCCTTGGGCACACCAGGGTGGGCAGGATAATAAACCGTACCAATTTAATAGGCAGAAGAATTGTCAAGGAAGGCCAGGGTTGAGGCAGGCAGCAAGCAAGAGAGGTCAGGTCACAAGCCAGAGGTCAAATACCAGGGATCAAGGAAACAGACATTGGTGACACAGGAGCCACCGCAGACACAGGGAACACAGGAGACACAGGGATAACCACAGACAGAGAGGAACACTAGAACAGCACAAAGGAACTGGCTGGGAAACAACAGACTGGGCAACATGGGGTTACACTGGAGCTGGACAGGTAAAGCACTAAATTACCCAATGGTCAGCAGAGCTAGGGGGCTTGACACTGGTGGAAACACGTTGCATGAACTCTGTTCATGCTGTGTCTGAGCTAGCTAAATAGCCAGGGATGATCAAGAGACTATTTCATGATTGGATGGCTGGATGGGTGAAACTGATAAAACTTGGAGGAGCAGGCACGCCCAGGGTCAGAACTGCTTGCATGCGCAGGAGAGAGGAGCCTGCACTTTAGCGAGGAAGAGTGTGACAATCCATATGTCTGTGAGCCCGCTGGATTGTAAAAACATCTGCACCACTGCATCATTCAGTGGCGATGGATACTGATGACTGTCGTGTGATGGATGTTCTGTCCTCCAGAGGACTTGCTACACCATTCAAGTCTCCATCTACAATGATACCGTCATTTGCAGGGGAAGACAGTACTCGGAGAGGAAGATCCTGGAAAATGTTTTGCACATTTGGTCTGTAAACTCTGTAAATTATGAATTTTCAGGAGGCTAGCCGTAGACGTACAACTGTCCATCTTCTAATGAGATGGTCCATATCAAACAAGATCACTGATCCAGCCAGGTGACAATGTATTAAAATCATGATGCCTACTTTGTGACCTACAGTTGGCGCCCCTATAACTGCTTCAACCCAGGACTTACAAAGCATTGGTTATCTGATTCTTTAAGGTGAATCTCTTCAAGCAGTGCTATATTCGTGTTAAATTTTTTTTAATGTCTAAGTACTTGAGATGGCATTTGTGGTGTCCCAGGGGACAAGGGGAAGGGTGGAATAAATTGTCTGCCTGCCCAAGCCGTTCGAAATTTAAGAGGTAGGGGAAGTCTGCCTATAGGCTTGAGATGCTGGGTAGATTTTATCAGGAGTAGATGCACTGTTCATTAGGGTGTTGACATGTTAGAGTGCCTCGTCTGGCCCAGTGAATGTGGCTACTCCACAATTAGATTTTTTAAGCTTCAAAATTGCTAGGTAAGCAAGAGTAAATCGGATGGATTTTACCAAATGCATGGCATAGTGGTGTAAAAAATTTCCAAATTTTTGTCACTTCCGCTGAGTATTCGATGAAAATTAATAGCAGTAGATTGTGACCTGCAGCTTGGAGTGTCTTCCGAGAAGGTATTTTTGTAGAATGGCCTGGCAGTCTGCAAAATTCAGATATCTTATTATCACTGGGTGAGCCTTGTCTTGGTCTTTATGCAGAGGTCACATCTGACGGGATCTCTCTATTTTTCAGGAAGAGGGGATACCCAAGGTCTGGGGAATCATCACTCCACATAACTGACTCAGGTCCTTCACTGGTACTGACTTCGGAAGTCCCACTATGCATAGGTTATTCCTACGGGGACAATTTTCCAGATCATCAATTTTAGCTGCCATGACAGCCATTCATTTAGACATTTTTATGTTGTATGTGTACAAAATACTGCAAAATGTAATTTTCTATTAATGGGATTGACCTAATGCTTTACCCAGTAGTACCTCTGGTACTTAAACACAGAAACAAATCATGTAATAAAGTAGGTAGGCCACCATCTGACTTAGCATTTAGGAAGTAGGAAGAAACTGGAATACAAGAGCTGGTTTCCCTACACAGAAGCAATATTAAAGTGTATCTAAACCAAAAATTAGAAAATGTAATATTTTGCGGCTTACCAGTCTTTAGATGTGATAGCTGTATACGTTTTTAATTTATTTTATTTTTTTCTTCATTTTAACATGGTAATTCTGTAAGTCCTACAACAACAATGCTTAGTTGTTATACTGCATTATTGGTGCAGTAGTTATTACCCTAGGGCAGGACTACACCCCCTACCTCATATCAACAACATAGAATCAATGTCTTCTGTTAGCTTACAGGAATTCTGGCAAGATAAACAGGTATTTTTTTGCACTTATCAAACAGATATGACAAATACTTTCAATAGTATATTTACAGAGAAAAAGAGAACAAAAAATTTATTTTGGTTTTGGGGCTTGGATGCATTTACTCAAAAACTCAAAGTTTCTAAATTTTAAGTTTCTAAGAGTTACATAATTGACTGTGAAATGTTTTAGTTTTCAATAAAAAAGCATTTATAATTTAGGGCGCATTTATCAATTTCAAAACAGTCTTTTCATATAGATTTGCAGTTAATGGTGAAATATTACTGTTTATTGTATTTATATATCTTTTACCAACTGAAATTAATGTTTTGAAGCTTAAATTCAATGCATTTTGAATTCCCTTTTATTCCAGATTCATTTCAGGCTTTTTGCCTTTGTGATTGTGTTCTCTGTATTTATTTAACTTGTAAAATCAAAACCATTTGGGACCTAGAAACATAATTCTGCAGAATAAATCCATTATATAAAGGAAGAAGACTTGAGCATTTAATACTGAATAGATAATAACTATTATTAAAAAATAATTAAGTGATATTAGACATTGATTATTGATAATTATTAGTGTAACAGTTAATGAAGGTAGGTAAAATAACTCTGTTTTCTTCTTTTTTGTTTTACACCCCCTAAGCAGAGTGGGCTTAAAAAATGCATACATATGGAAACTAAGTCTGCAGCATCAAATTGGTGTTGTTAAATTTCCTTACAAGTTCCTTTCAAGTTCAGTATCGTTAGAAAATATCCACAGCTTAAATGAGAAGAAAAATTTACATTGTATGTAACCCAATTCAAATATAAATTGAAGTAACTATTTTAACTTTTTTTTCAATTTTTTTTATTTTACAGGTTAATTTTTTTTGTACTTTTGAGTTGTTTATATTAGGTTACTTGCTCATAAATTATATTTTGTACATTGCTCTTGCCTACCAGTAGGTGGTGCTATGTCATCATGTAAAGTAAGAAAAAAGTTAAGTAAAAAAAGTTTGTTACACACCTTACATGTGGTCACAATGCCATCTATTGGTGGGACCTGAGTAACTGATAAATTTTTTACTGTTTTTTTTCAGATCAAAAGAACTTAGTGATGGCCTCATTCCCTCAGTTCACTGTGCTTGACTTAACATGTGATAAGCAAGGACATTGGAAAGCAATGTCTGATGTTCCCACTTATGTGTGAGATTGTATTTTTTTTTAGTGCATTGCCCTATTTAGTGTAATGAACCATGAAAATGCATGGGGGTCCCGTTCTGCATGAGCTTCCTCAATCCTAACCTTTTGATTTTTCTCTTTACAATATGACTGATGCCCTATTTATGAAAGTGGCCTCATAATATTTTCCAAATTTTTGGAAGCTTGTTTTTATACCTTTTTTGTGTAAATAATAGGAATGACAATTTTTGGATGCACAAGGTTTGGAAATTTTTTGTTTAAATAGGCTTTTTGTTTTCTCTGAATGGAGTCACAAATCTATATTGTTCAGCAGCCATGTAATTACTGAAAGAAGCCCCTGCATCCATTCAAAAATAAAGAAGGCACTAGGGCTCCCTATGAACACAAATTATGATTCTTTAAAATTTAAAATGTTTAAAATATGAGGAGAGACGGCCCAAAGTTACAGTGCATGACATCTTGTGTGGTTCAGGTAGGGCTTTAGGCTGTGGGATATGTCTCCTTTCCATTTCACCAAAGGATAAATCTACATCCTGCTCTTATCTCCATGTATGATCCATAATACTCTTTTTGGCTGGCTAAGCATAAGTTCAATTGAATTATTGGCCTTTATAACAGCTCTTAAAGTTGAGACTAATTAAAGGTTGGTATACATCTTTGCATCAGATTTCTTCACTCTTTAAATTAGATCCGGATATTTATCGCATGTGGTTCCTTGAATGACTGAACACTGTTCCAAGAAACGTGTATTACCGTCAGATCATATAGTTAAGTTTATAGGGCATTTTGGAGAATGGAAATAAGGGAATGGATATATTTATTTTTCCTAATGGAAATTGAATTTATTTCAACATTATCTACTCCATAGGTAGATATGTTTGCACATTTAGGTATTGTTAGACATAACTAAATAAACACGCAGAACCTACTTAAGTACTTTATTAGCATTAACTGGAGATGAAATTATTAGGTTTTTGCAAAAAGGTAGAGCTAAGTGGATTCATGAACTAGGACTATGGCTGAAGTATAAGTGTCCTAAAAACAGAAAATGTAATTCTACATTCTACACAGGTCCTTGTGTGGGAACAAAATACCAACAATTTAATTGTTTTTTTGTCTATCATTAAATATTTTTTTTCAATAAGTCATTGGGAGACATAGTGATGCAGGACAGGGCTGCCAGTTCCCATACTCCTCTAGCCAAAGTTAAAGCTATACATAGGACACTTTTTGGCACAAGGTCAGCAAGTGAACCTGCCTATTGTATACAAAGGATGTTTCTGCAGAATTGACAGCACTATGTTGTTTAGTAAAGAGAGGCTATATTGTAGGGGCAAGGCGACTGACCCCCCTGAACAAAAGTGTGTACCAATAAATAATATCTCTGGCTGCTAAACAAGAACGGCTTAGGCTGAATTAACCTTTGATATTACTCAATTCCAATTGCTAAATATTGGAAGTTATGAATGTACTAAAGAATGGACTGGAAGAAGCCAAGTACCAGATTGACCAAAAAGGATAGGAATAACCCCTTAAAAATGACCATCCAGGTGTGCTTTTAAGGAAGGTTAATGAGCCCCTACGTGTTGTGGAAATTGTGGCAGCCATTGCCTCAGACAGACTTGTCTCTATCAACGCAAGACTTCAATAGCCATGTCATTTAGACCAGTAAATATAACAGTGGATGGAGAATTTACCTTTAAGATAACAGGACCAAAGCGGAAGCTGCTAGGCAGCATATGAACCTGATACCCATCCTTTCTTAGCAAATCAGGAGCTATCAGGACACCAGTAATCATTTTTAACTCAATCCTCTGTATTAGTCAAGCAAACACTTTTGAGGGAGCAAATACATGGTGCTGAGAAAGCAGGGTGACCAGGGCACTGAACCTGTCTACCATGCACTTGAAATGGAAAGCTGTAATAGTCATTTGCTGCACCCCTCAGCTAAGACAGAAATGCTTAATTCACACTAAAAAGCTTGATAGTTGTCTGTTTCTGGGATGTGAAACATAGGCACAAACGGAATCCAATTCTCTATCCCAAAACAAATATTTTCTGACATCTCAGCAAGGCCACTTGATGTGATACTACGGTGATACAAATTTAGGCTTTCGAATATTGAGGCAACAAAGCCATAAACATTAGGTTGTTGTGGTAGCTGACAACATAGATGCCATCCAAGAACCAAGACAATGCTAAACATTTAGGGAGTAATCATTCAGTCTGAAGTGAAGCACCAAAAATGAAAAGTATATGCTTCTTATACTCCATATTCCGCCAAATTCCACAACAAATCAAAACCATTCCACATATAATTTTTTGAGCATGCATTATGCAGTACAAAGCCTTTAAATTCAGAATGGAGTAAATACAACCTTTCTCCTGGGCACAAATTTAAATTTTTAACTCCTGAAATCACTCCAGCTGATAAATAGGGACCCATTGTCCCAGGAGAGCTTGAACTGCCTGGGCAATGGCAGACATGGCCAGAGAAGTGGAAAACCTTCCTAATTTAAATGTCAATAATATGTCTTAGTCATACATTCCCAGCAAAATCAGGAAGGATCCTGCCATCTTGAAAGTAGGTGGGAACACACCTTACTTCATCAAAGGGTGATCTTTTCTGCATCCGATCTTTTCTGTGAAATTTCCTGTAAAATTTGGCCCTATGTTTCTGGTGGCGTGAGTCCTTTTGCCCTGAAGCATTTACTCTCATTAACTGAAGCTCTTAACAATCTCAACAATCTGAGACAAGAGTACCATAAGTTAAAGTGGAATTTTAGTTTTGCAAAGATTGCACAAAAAAAAAAGAAGAGAGAAGGTAGTGGCACCCCCTGATGGGATGGAAACAGGTTGTATAACAGGATGCAAAAAATTGGTTGTCAGATCTCAGGTAGTAACATCATGCTGCCAACATCCCTATTTAAAAATAGTAAAACAAAACATCTTTGTGAATGGGACTTTTAAGGCAGTCTAGACAAGAATTGTAATCATATAAAAAGACAAAGTTTTATTGTAGCAAAATATAAAAATATTCTTGCATAAATCAACACACGTTTAAAAAGTCCATATTATCCCACCTAGAAACTTCATGGTGGGTGTATTAACAGACTCAAAATAAAACTATGGTGCCCAATGTGCTAATGGAACCTGGATTGGTATACTTATTAGGATAATGTAACAAATGTTGCCAATCCGACCCGTTTCGCAGAAGTAATCCGCTTCCTCAGGGATTTTACATGTACAGATCACAACAAAATAAACGCACTAAAAACACAATGCAGATGAATACATAATTAGTTATTTCATATGTATATCTTTAAACATCATCAGGAAATAAGTACATATTCAAAAAAGAACTTTATACATACCACCAAGTATCAACAAATGAATGCAACTTAGCCTGGCACAGGACATAGCACAAGTGGTGGAAGAAATTTCCGTGGCAAGAATGGTATCAATTCAGAAGGAATAATTATAACCAATGGTGTTCCCAAGAAATTATCCCAGGAAGCATATATGTATATTATGGCCTTATATAATGTTAATTAAATTATCAGACCCAACACATCGTTGACAGCAAAATCAGCAACTGTGAAAAAAATCAAATATATAAAAAATTGTCTGTAAGTCAAAAAAATAATATCAGCCACTATGTACAAAAAGGAAGAAAAAAAATGCAATGTGTGGATTTCTATATCCAGGGGGGGGAGTACAGCCCCTCCAGAAATAAATAAATCCAAGTATTTAACTCCAATATAATAAAAGATAATATCAGTTTGAGTTATAAAAGTTAATTAACATCATATAAGGGCATATTATACATATATGCTTCCTGGGAGTGCATTACAAATGTTATGGTGTCTTTTTTTTTCCTCCCTTATATCCACTGCTCCATGCCAGTATATGTCTGCAATTCTTGATTATACTATATTACAAACAATGCTTCATGTCTGCTATATGCAATGCCTCTCTTTTACATGAAGTATCTCATACCACGTCTAACTACAGTGCCTCATGCCACCTATTGCTTTCTCTTATGCATTATTATTAATAATATTAATAAACAGGATTTTTATAGTGCCAACATATTACGCAGCGCTGTACATTAAATAGGGGTATGCATGCCGTGTTAATGCCTCCCGTATTACACATTCAGCCTCAGGCCTAACTAATATATGTGTTGCTTCATGCCTATCATACATAATTCCTCATGCCTCGTCAATTACACACCTAATAATGCCTTTGTATTATCTGCTGGGTCTAACGCCTCTGTATAATACTCTGTACCACACCAAGCCATGGTATTATCCTGGAATTTTCTACAATTGTCAGATTACTGGCTCAAACAATGGGCGCACTGTTGCTAATAAATACATAAAAATAAAAACAGGCTTTTCTAAAACATGAATTTTTACATTGCTAAACTAACTCAATGTATGTACTGTATATCCTGCAAAATTAAGGAGAGATTTCGTGCAAGATTTAGGTTCCCCAGCTCTCCCAGGGTCCCATCAAAAGTCTAGGTGACATCCCTAATGCTTAGTGTACACAATTGTTTTTGTACCTTTATTTGTATTCTTCCTAGCGGGTTTTCCTTTTTCTGCTAAATAGAGGCTCCCTGTATTTTAAAGCGGAACAAAGTGTAAAAGAATGGGCTTCCCTGCTCCCTCATGTGCAGGACGGAGGCTTGGAGGGGGGCAGTTTGCATTTCTTGCAAAGAAATCTTATGCAAAACACAGCTGAGGTTGTGAGTTTTCTTAGGGGGTTGAGCTCTTCTGCAAGCTCGTGTAACTCTTTACAGACCAAAACAAACTGTGATTGATTAGGGATTCATTACCATTTGTTGAAAGGTATTGACCTGAGATTTTTTTTTTTTTTTCGGGGGGGGGTCACTTTCCATTAACCCAGGCTTTGGATTTAGTATTATTATGTGGCTGTTTCTATGAATAAATATTATCATTGTTGCAACCGATAAACAGGTTAGAGTAGTGTTTCTTAGCCAGGATTGATACAAAGTTTGCTAGGGGTTGCTTAAAGAAAAAGTAAACCCAAAACAAACAAAATCACATTTACCTTCATTCCTGCTGATCAGTCGATCCCTCGGGAGGTTTCTTCCTTCTAGTGCTGCGTCGATCTGGTATGTATTCGGCCTGGCACAGAAAGCCGGGCGCCGACATCGTCTTCTATCTTCTTTCCCATTCTTCTTCCTACGTCACCCGATCTCGCGCTGTACGGGATCGGGTGATGTAGATTGGGAAAAAACTTGCCGATCTCACTGAGCATACGATCGCCTATTTTTTTTCTATTGATGAAAGGGCTCTGTCTGCACAACTCCAAGATGCCTGGCAAAAGCCTCTTGAGATGTGTTGACGTAGGTATCCATTGAGCCTCTGTGCTCCCCATTAAGTGGGCGGTGCTGCACCTTTTTTTTTTTTTTTTTTAAGTGTTGCACTTAAAAAACAAACGTTTACTTTAAATAAAAGGGTTGTTTACCCTTTTATGTAAAGTAAAAATTCTGAGTTTAGGTACGTTTTAAATGATAAGCAATTTGTGGCTCTTGGGTCAGTTCCTTTGACACCAATGATGTTTTTAGATGTAAAGTTGAAATTCTTCCCACTGACCAGTAATGCACAACACTAATGTACTGTGAGCTGTGGATATAGTAATTATACTCGGGGTTCCCTGAATATCTGAAATTTTTTTCAGGGGTTCATCGATTAAGGTTGAGAAACAATAGGTCAGAGAATGCCAGAGATCTCCCAAAGATCAGATGCACATTCTTGCATTCATGTTTGTTCTTTAAACAATACTCATGTTGTCCAGAGGTTATTCTTTGTAACCAATCATATTTTCCATTTACTGGAGTATACTATCAAATGATTTCTGGTTGCTATAGGTTACTGCGCATTGCATAATATCTTCAGTTTCTGTTGCCTAATTACTTCTATTCAGCAGGATTTGAAAGTTTAAAAATGATATTCTCTTGTTTCTTTGAATGAATTGTAATAATAATGGGCACACATATAAAACTGCACTAATCTTTAATTTTGCCTTGTTGCTTTTTTCTCATCTGTACTGTTTTATTTCTTTGATATGTGTGTCCTCTGTGTTGGGCTGATGTACATATATGCCCTAACAGCACATATTTGGGGCATCCAAGAGTATTTATTCTTCAACCATAGGAAGATCAGCGCTGGCAATGGCAGACCAAAATCTAGAAAGCACTCTTTGCCCGCAGGGACGCCGTACATTATCCCAGCACTCGATAGGTCAAAACGAGTGTCAATTTTCCAGGACCGCAACCGATTGGTTTAGCAGACCACCTTTGGCCCCTCCTCCGATTTCCATTGGTGATTTCTATCTCTGAAAAGACTCTTTATTGCTGTCATATAAACTCTGCGGAAATGTAACAGCAGCTATGAGAGCCACACTATTTAGTAAACATCTTATTGGATAATTCTATTCTCTGTGTGCACCTCACACAACAGGATATACAGCATCGAACTCTCGCCGCTCACCCGAGGCTGTGACGATAGTACGCATGCGCAAACCAGCCGCTCGGAAGAGGTGGAGAACGCGTGCTCGCTCCCCGACGTCACCTACGACAAGCACGGTCACGTGAACGCGCGAGAGCCAGCCTCCTCCTAGTATCCAAAGACTGGGGCAGAAAGCAAGGCGCGCTCCCGCGTCAGGTTTTGAAATGTGGGGCACGGTTACCTCAGGAGCGGACACCGTCATATAATTGTGGAGGGGGGGGGCGCGCTGCTCGTGGACGGTGGCATATCGAGGCGCGGTCTGTGTCCAGTGTGTCTCGGCGGCGCCGGGAGGCGCTCGGTTTCCTAGGGATGGCGGAGAGCCGGGGAAGCGGCGGCCCTGAGATGTAGAGCGGCCGCTTGCCGCGGTCCATTGATGAAAGGGGAGCGCCGGGTGTCACCTTCTGTGTCTCTTCTGTGTCATCCTGATCGGATTTGTGTAGCCACCTTTTTTTTTTCCTTCCCTGGGATCTAATACCTCCTCGGCTGGACCCCATTTGTACTATTCATTTTTTTTTGTCTGGTGTGGTTTAATTTAAATCCCCTCTCAGGACCATGGCCGACGACGACGTGCTGTTTGAAGATGTGTATGAGCTGTGTGAGGTGATTGGAAAGTAAGTTGTACCCCCACTATTATTACATATGGAGCTTTGCATGGTTGTAATGAGAAATGTATGGCTGCACAATGACACCTGGAGATCAGGGGGATTCTCCCAGGTGGATGAGACCAGTGCAAGTTATTGATGGAAATGGCCCCCTTGCAATGTGTTCAGTCCTTCTTCATATAGGCAGGGCATCTTGCAGAGCTTGGATTACCTGTATGTTATCCACCCAGTTCAACCCCAATGATGATTGTGCATTAGCTGGACCATATGGCTTTCATGTAAGGCGGGACATGGCTCCTGTATAGCTCCATCCTTGTCACCAGGGATGCTCAGGTCTCTGTGTGTCTTAAGATGGCTTTCCAACAAGGGGTCCTGAGATCTGACAGATGCCAGCTTTGCAGTCAAAGGGTTGTCCATGGTTCACTTGCATTGCAGGAATCACATCACTGGTGTGAATTGATGTCTACCAGGGCGGCCGCAACCTTTGCCATCTGCAGCACATTGTCATAGGAGCTTTGCAGAGTAATTCTTGAAAAGCTCTTCCATTTCAAGTTGTTAGAAGTAGGAGGTCTTTGGACTTGGTGTGCCTGATTTCTTCCAGTCATTAACACCGCCTACTCTATTGGCTGAATATGTCAAAATGGATGTGTACTTAGAAATTTGATGATTTTTTTATTATTATTTATTTTTTATACTTATTTTCCAAATTTGATGGCATTATTAAAGTAGATCTGTTCCATTACTGTATGACATAGTTTGCTAACCCATTTTATGTAAACTAATGCCCTGGCTTTTTTTTTTAGAAAACAAATTTTTTTATTGTTTTTTGTCATGTCGATGGTACGCACCACGATGGGGAATGTTTATTAAAGTTCTCCAAGGTGGGAGATATACCTTCATCAGTGAACTTAGGTGATTCTGCAAACCTGGAATGGATTTATTAAATCATTTGTTATTTGTTAACAAATGTTTTTAATCCCGGACCATTTCAGGTTTGCTGCATTGCCCAGGTTCACTGATGAAAATGAAAAAATCCAGTCTTGGAGAGCTTGATTAAATCAGGCCCAGCATGGCCATGTGTATTTTCCATCATGGTTTTGTGATCGGATTACAATATAGAATGCAAATGGGAAATAGAAAGTGCCTGAAGGAGGATCTTCATGGTAGGATCGCTGAAGAATGAAAACCACTTTTGACATTGTCGTCCTAAGTTATAAAAGGTTTTGGGGACTGGGTGGAGATGGAACTCCGCACTTATAAAGTACAGGTAACAGTTTCACCCACTGTAATTAAAGCCAAAGTTAACTTACTGATGGAAGAAAAAATGGAACTTGCAGCTTGGTATTGCAGAAGGGACATAATGTAAAACAAACTTGTCTATTCTTCCTAAAAATGCACAGGAATCTGCACATGCAAAGCTTAGTGTACATTCTGGACACGCCTTGCAATGCATGAGTGGTGCTGTGCATACGCTAGAGTTATGTCATTCTGCCCATGCCAGTCAGGATGTCTAAAGACCCCAAAAACACAGGAGAAAACTGGGCAAAGTTTTTTATTTGTCTGGTATTCCCTAAAAGTACTTTCCTCTCTGTGCATTTCTCCACCACCGAAATGACGATTTTGGTGACCAATGGGTCCTCTGCTATCAATCCCCCAGGCGTTTGAGGGAGATGGGCCCACAGCATTGCTGCTAGATCCAAGCACTGTGAAATGACAAGAGGTCGCCTCCTCCTTCATCATGTGAGTACTTGGTATTGTGGGAAGTACTGAAAAGGAAAGTATTTGGAGATCAGGGTTACAGTGTCTACTATAAGACTGAATCACAGCAAATGTGTAGACTTCTTTTTATATATGGTGAAAGTGAGGGAATATGTTAAGCCTGCTGTTATACCCACTGATTGGTTTAGTTTTAGGCTGCTTTGAACAGAATGTGGTATTGAGACACACTGGTATGTTATAATGTAAAATAAAAACAGGGATCCAAAGCATTTTGTGATAAAATGTTCCTAGTAGTAAAAATCCATTTCCTTTTTTTTGACTTGTGATTTGTGTTATGGCATTGTATATGTGGTGTTTAAGTCCACATGGATACAAGGTCATGCATTGTAAAGGTAGCAATGTGATTTTCCCATTTATTGTCACATAGCCCAGTCTCATCAATGGCATTTTACAAGCTTCACTAGGCACAATATGTATGGCTTTTTAGCTCAGCTTTTAAAGACTTGTGTTTGCCTTGAAGCATTCTTTGTCTTGTGAGTGGAGCAGAAGTCTGTAATTGGGTAATGGTCTTACAGGATATTGAGCTGCAGTAAGGCCTGTGCTCACACCTTTCCTCTGGACAGCAGCACCAACTGCTTGGCTATTTGTTACTATAGAATGAAGGTGTACATAAAACTTTTCTTCAAGGTCATGGATAAATGTGCAGAATGTTGACCTTTTTTTTCATTATGATGCTTTAAAATTGTATTAGGAGTGCACAGATTACTTCTGTAGTTTGCCCCTGTGATGTGTAACTTAGATCATACTTGATGTTGTATATCCACTCTGTAGCAATAACGTTGCTTTAAAAGCCTATGCTTTGATAGGTGCTTAAAAAAAAGAAGTTTTTAAATTTTAAAGTTTTATAGTTGATTAATATGTTTTTCCTCTTTTCAGCTTTACATTTAAAGGTGTAGTAAAATAATGTTTTTATTTTCTAATATCTGCTCTGACTATATCCAGTAGTTAATTGTAGATCTTAAAACCAATTTATTTTTAAGTAAAATCCCATACCAATTCAGTTACCTTGTAGATAATGTGGCTAAAGTTTCGTACTGTTAGCCAACTTTAAAGGAACTTGGAGATTATGGAGGCTGCCATTACTAAGTCCCCCTTTCCATTATTCTACTTTCACGGCTCACATGCTGATTTTTTTTCTTGGCTTCAGTGCTTCCTGTGAACCTTGTACGGGTATAGAAATAAAGAATTCAGATACCAAGTTACTAGTGTAGTTAAAAAGTGCTTAAGCCAGGCAGCTAGCTTTTAAAGAAGTCCGCAATGGCCGCCCCTGTATTTGTGCTATGGTGGTCACTTTGCCAGCAATATGTCAGCTTGATTCTGGAAGGGAAATATACTGTACTGTAGTGAATCCATGTTTACAGTAATTTTCAGTGTTTACGGTAATGTGACCCTGTGCCTTGCCCTTACAGGACGAATCAACGAGTTTACTTTTACCTTCCTCTGCCCAGCAGCACAAACCTGCTTTTTGTTTACTTTCAGCCAGAAGAAGCTGCCTTGTGTAATTAACAAGTCACATCTCTCACAAGACTTTTAGCTCTCCCCAAGTAAAAGCATTGGTAATTGGTCCAGTGTTGACACATGGTGCTCTGTCCCTGGAAATTCTTGGTATTTTCCTAGCAGCTGATCGTATCAGTGGGGTAGTGAAGTAAAAGTATCATTTTGGTTTTAACTGACTTTTCATATGACTCCTAAATGCTTGTACCTCTATTTGTTTTTGTTGTGGAGATTTATAGATTTACTATAGCAGGGCCAGTTAATGATTCTTCAGACTTCAGGTGTGCCAGACTGTGGCAAGTGGGAGTAGAAGAAGCTCCAGTGTGAATGTAAAGCAGCATACACACGTGCAATTCTTGTCGTTGGAAAGGATCTTCACAATCCTTTCCAGCGATAAGAACCGCAAGATGCATGAACGAGTGCTGTACATACAGCACCGTTCTGCTCTATGGAGAGGGGAGGGGGAGAGCGACGGAGCGGGACCCTGCTGCGCGCTCTCCCCCTTCCCTTGCATTAGGATCGCTCATCGTCCGTGGATCCGCCAGGACCTGGGCTGTACACACGCCAGATTCTCACCCGATATCTGGCCGATGCCGATTATCGGGCGAGAAAAATTTGACGTGTGTACGCAGCTTAACTAATCAATTATCTAGGTGTGAGTGTCTGTGAGAGTAATAAAAATGCTACAGAGTTGGTGGTAATTGGAAGAAATTGTAACCAATTGTTGGTGTCCTGGGGAGAAACTTAATGAAACTTGACTTAATGTTAGTGGGAGCAATTCTTCCACCATATTTTCGGGATGGGGAGGAATACTGCCAAATCGTTTGTGTCAGTGGGAGTATCTATTTAATAGTATCATTGGTGGAATTTGTACTGCATCCTTTGTATCAGTGGTAGTATTTGGGTAACATTTTTATTTATTCATTTTTTTGGTATAAGTGGAAGGAACCCTTCGAAATGGTTTGTGTCAGTGGAAAAAATTAGGGTATATATGCTTTGTTTGGTGTCAGTGGGAGAAATTTGTGGCCCATCTGTCTGGAAGGAATTGTGCCCCAAGAACCAATTAAATGCAGGTGTAAGGCCTCTGTTTGGAGCCTACTAAAATATAGGTAGGGTAGATTTAAAGTGGAACTAAACCTAGTATATACTCACCTGTTTCCACTCCGAGGGTGCCGCCATCATTTTCCTTCTTTTCCTCATTCCGATCTTTGCCCATCCTAATTGGCTAGGCCAGGATAATTTAACTCACACAGGAGTTCATTCAGTCTTGGCAGCCGCAGGTAAAGCCGGTATGCCTGGTATCCCAGCAAACCGACACTGAGCTGCGTATGGCCAGATCAGCAATTTTAGACAGACAATGATCTGGCCAGTAAGAATGCTTGTTGAAGAACAACCCTCATGTCCTTTTCTGCAATCAGGCCCTGCCTAAGGCCACATTATTAAAGGGGAACTCTAGTTCTATGTTAAAAGCTGCCTCTCCACCTAACTGCTGTCGAGAGTAAACTCTGTCTCGGGTGAATTTTTGTTTTATCCTTCTAGAAAGGGAAGGGATTGAAAAGAAGCCCAATGCAGACAGGTGGTACTTAATCTGTGGGGAGAGGTAAATACCACTGCTTAGAACAGATATGCAGGTGTTCTTGGTAACTTTCACACACTACGACATTTTGATTGTTACCCTTTGGACAGTTTATGTGAACACAATTACTTGGTTGCAATATAAATTACAGGAAGATGGCATTTTATTATTGTCCCATGACATTCTTTTTACTGTATCTGGTCACTAAATGGCTGTTCTTGTTTGTCTCAATATTAAGAGCATATAGAAAGTTGGTTGATCAGTGGTTGGCAGACTTTTAGCTGTTCAGTAACTCATTCCAGCACCCATGTGATTAAGCCCTAAGGGTCATTATACACTGTCTATATGCCAATCTGCTACTGGAAAAAATGTTTTAATAGCAGAAACTCTGACCAGAATTTGAACAGCAATATGAGAAAAAGTCACAAATTGTAAATTATACTGCTGTGATGTGAAGTGTCCAAGGTTTGCTGTACCATAGGACCTTTAGCCTGAATAATTGAGGTGATATGATGTTAAAGCAGAATTCTAGTGATTACCTGCTGTCCCACCTTTGTTTCTTTTTTTTTTTTTTTCAATGTAAAAATTCTTTATAAATTAAATGTATTTCACTTATGGAAAGGAATACAATACCAAAAACAAGAAATCTGTATTTGGGCAAAAACATTGTACAATGTGCCTCATCTCTCTTATCTGGAATTGCTGGTACTACAGGAAAGTTCCACTTGTTAGTGGGTGTAAAGCTGCTTACACACGTCCAATTTTTATCGTTTGAAATGAACTCAGGAGAAGCACCCTGCTTGGGGGAGGGCGCACCGGCCAGAGCTGCGGACCACATCTGTTGTACACATTGCAGGCTTTTGGCAGTCTCTGGACACAACCCACTCACTCTGACATCTGCGATGGGAGACTAGGCGGGTTCTGGCATTATAGTTTCTTCCCCTTTCAGTGACACATGGCTCCCCACACATGCACAGTCCGGAGTCCGTGAGCTCCAAAAGGTTGGGGGCCACTATCAGGTTAAAGAAAAAAAGCATAGTACCAGTTTTTTTTTTTTTTTGCACAATTTTTACAAAAGCTTTTTTTTTCCCTAAAAAAATATGCCAGAATCGTTATTAGTGCACACAAAACTGAACATTAATTATTCTCTTACTAGTAGTATTTTACTACTAAACAAAAAAAAGTTTGTATGATTTTAATTGCAAATATGCTTACATTTGAAAATGGCATATGTTTGTGGAATCAATTATTAGAAATATAATTCAGCTATCACATTGGTGAACTTCCATATATTTCCATGTTTTTTTCCCTCCTGTTCAGTTACCTGTGTTTTATTATTTGCTGCCAGTGGTTCACAAGGGTTTGGTACCTGCAGATTGTTAAGGAGCCCTTTCTTTTTGTGTACCTCTTTAACAGTATAGCAAGAAGGATTCCCACAAACCTTGAGGCAGATTGCAGAAAATGATGAAAAGATTCAGCAGTATCTGTGCTGAAAAGTTATCTGCATCTTAAAGAAATGTTGTTAATAGTTGTACTACAATGATTGTTGCAGTAGACATTCGGACATCTGTTAGCCGTGATATCTGTCATTTTCAGTGTGGGGATGAGGTTTAGGAAACTTAGTGTAATGAGAGAATCATGGTGTATATTAATTTCAATCCTTTTTTTTTTTTTTTTTTTTTTTTTTTTTTGTACACAAATCTCTTAAGCAAATGATTTTTTTGTGACTTGCTACAAACTTTCTTACCTAAAGGTGTTACTAGTAATGACACTTCCTCTCATTTAGCATCAGCATTATCTTTGGTTGCTGTTTGGGCCAGTTCTCGTGAGATTCTATTTGGCAAAATATTTTTAAGTCTTCCTGAGTTGTTTTTTTTTAATTTGTTTGAGCATAAATTCTTGATTTTAAACATGCAGTTGATTTACAATTTGAATTGTACTCTTTACTCTCTGTATGTCCTTGTCTGTTCTTGTGAGCTGGGATGAATTGATAAATATTTGGACCCTTCCCAAAAACCAGAATCGTTCTAGACTGGAAGATGTGCTGAAATCTATCAGTGATAAAGTATTTTGGATTCTCTATGATTTAATCTGAATCATCATTAATGAAAGTCTGTGAAGTAGTGGGTACTCTTAGAAATGTGTATCTCCAAAGCTTTTCTGTGAATGATTTGTAGCCCTTACAACATTGAAAGTGTTGCTAGCATAAAAGATCTTCTGCAGCCAAAATGTTTCTCATGTAGCTGATGAGAGGGATGGGAAGTGCTCAGTTAATTTGTTTGCAGTTACCTTTCTTTGAGCAAAAGATTCTCTTGTTACTTTGTATTTCATCCCACTAGATCTATATACCGGGATACAGACTTCCTGAGTGGACAAACTATTTGTAAAAAGATAAGAATTAACATTGGTACATATGTGTGAAAAGATGGGCCAAAATATTAACCTTAAATTCTTGAGAGAATCTTATAGGTGGTTTATTATATCATTTGTTCAGGAAGATTACTTATGTGGTTTCACCACTAAACTTGATCTCACAATAATTAAATAGGTGCTTTCTGGTAAAGAAAGGATGGTTGTACTGGCATGCCTTTGTCCCTGGAAGGAATGCATTTTTTTTTTCTTACCCTTACCTTGAAACATCTCCCAAAAAAAGTGTGCTTACTCCGGTCCTCTTTTGATTTCTCTTCACTGTTTATAACTGTTTTCTGTGACAAGGTCTTTTCTGTTCACCCAATCTTTTGGAGTTTAGGTTACCAGCTTGTCTAAATTGGAACAGGTTAATATTGGTTGTGTCTCCTCTTCTGAAAGACAAGTAGCTAGTGACCTATTTGTTATTTATTTCAAGGTTTATATGACATTCCATCCTAAAGGAAACTAAAATATCTTCTTGAGATGAAAGTTGGATTGCAACTAAAGGTTTATTGTCAGCTATTTGTACTGTTCTAAAACATATCACAATTCAGCAGGGCTGCAAAGTCAGAAGCTATTGTTTGTGTACCTGGAGTCGGAGTTGATAAAAATGTACCAACTTTGATTTCATACCCCTTCTGTTAGAGAGGTAATAATACTTATTGCAAAATCAGTGAGTTACAAGCTCTCCCCTTCCATTCAGTCTTGAAGTTTTGCATCCCTCTATTGACTGTCTCTACATTACATTTTGAAGGTAATTTGGTGTCTTACAAAGCCTAAGAGTGCAAAATTCACTTGACTTCTTGTGAAAGTGTAAATATACTGTAAGATTATGTAAGATACTATTGCTGACCTGCTTCTAAAATTTCCTGCTTGTATTGTTTGGATTTCTGATCCTCTACCTTTAACACTTTCTGACCCACTGACCCAAAAGGGTTATACAGCTCAGGTATTCAGCCAATTGCTTTTACAACATGTTTGTTAGCTGTATGCTTGTTTCAGATATGTAACTAAAGCTACTGAAACAAAAATGCCTCATTTTTAGACAATTGCTATTCAATAGAAAGAGTTCCGCAATGGTTGCTTTTATAATATCTCGCTATAGGTCAACATTAAAGTACTGTGTTACCTTTTTGATCTAGAACCCATCCTGTTAGGCCCCACCACCTGTACTTCAGTGGTCTCCATGGTTCAGAAAGCTGTAGGTATACATTGTACAAGAGACTGTATTAACTGCTGTAATATGAAGTAATATTTAGTTGTATAGCCCTTTTTTTGAGAACTGCACATCTGTGTTGCATGGACTCGACCAGCTTCTGGTACCTGTGAAACCAGCCCAGAGATGATTGGAGCGCATTGCACAGTTCTTCTGCATTCCTTGGTTTTCCCTCAGAATCAGTATTTTTTTATGTCACCCCACAAGTTTTCTATTGGATTAAGGACCAGCAATTGGGCTGGCCACTGCATAACATAATTTTGTTGATCAGGAACCAAGACGTTGTTCGTTTACTGGTGTCTTTGGAGTTGTCTAATTTCAAAACCCATTTTAAGGGCATTTTCTCTTCTCGATAAGGCAACGTGACCGCTTCCAAAATTTTGATGTAATCAATCTGATTCATGATTCATGGTATGTGATAAATGGCCCCAACACCATAGTATAAGAATCATCTCCATATCATGATGCTTGCACCACTATGCTTCACTATCTTTGCAGTTTACTGTGAATTCAATGTTTTGGTGTCCTGTGTGGCCCCTAGACCAAAAAAAGAAAATGTTTTTCTATCTCTCCTTAGGCCAGTCAATTTTTTGTTCTTTGGCAAACTAACCTCTTCAGCACATCCCCCCCCCCCCCCCAACATTTGGATTTAACGGGGGTGGGGGGTTCTTGCCAATAGCTAGACCTCACATAGGCATTCACTAATTGTAACTGTACTCTCGGGTAACTTCATACCGACTTTGTTCCTCCTGGATCTGATCATTGGCTGAGTCTTTGCCTTTTTGGCTATTGTGCTATCCATTTGAATGGTATTGTTCAGTTTTCTTCTGTGTCAGGTTTCGGTTGCCAGTTTAAACATTTGAGATCATTTTAGCAAAGCAGCCTATCATATTCTGCACCTTTATGTTTTCCCAATCAACATTTTATTCAAAGTATTCAAGACTGTTCTTCTGAACAATGTCTGGAACAATAAATGCACTATTACCAGCATGTACAACATTTTTGGCCTTGCTTAAATAAGGGCTATAATTAACACCTGTTTTTTCACAGAATGTATTGCCTCACTAATAGAACACTTTTTTTTGGACTAGCCTTATATTACTCCATTTTTGTCACTGTATTACAAATTATACAAATAATACAAATGTGTTATTGTTTTTTTCTTCATGTTTTGATTTAGAATTGAATGTGCAGTGTTCCCAATACATTTGCATGTATGGATAAAAAAACTATTTTTCAGATTTTGAGCTTTATTCACTTTTAAACACAATGCTATTTTTCATATACTTCAAAATGGAGCCCTGAATGATAGTGATATCTGGTCTCTCAAAATTACTTACAAGTGTTGCTAGTATTTATAGAACTTTGCAAATATATGCAAGTAAAAATCAATATGACCTGTTGTAGATGGTCCTCTCCTGTGCTGAAAGTGATTTGTCCTACTTCCCGCACACTGTGACTTGCAAACAACAAGCATTAGAAGCTGCAGCTGATATTTTGTAGCTTCCTCATTTCCTGGTTGAATTAAAAAGATCATCCTTTCTTCTTTTTGCTATAAGCTGGTTATAAACGGTTACATTCTTACTGCTTTTGTATGAATTTTCTCTGAGCACTCTGGTTTCCTCCCAAATACTAGAAACAAACTGGTAGGTAATTTTCCTTCACCCAGAAAAATGAAATTTAGGACTAAGGAAAAGTTAGTGACATGACTAGACTATGTAAAGCGCTATCTCCATGTTTTAGCACTATATAAATAAAGATATTAATAAAATTCTAATCCGTTACTGAATTAGCATTGCTGAGTTAAACTTTCTTCATACAACAGGAGGGTGTTTTACCTGTACTTTTATTGTGTAGGTGATAATCCTATTAGAGGAGCTGTACTATAAGAGATTTAAGCTACGTACACACGGCAGATTTTTATCGCCCGATAATCGGCATCGGCCAATTATCGGGCGAAAATCTGCCGTGTGTACAGTCGGTGTCGTCCATCGTCCGGACGACCGACCTGCCGGATCCACGGACGATGGACGACAGCCGATCGTAATGAAAGGGAAGGGGAGAGCGCGCAGCAGGGTGCCGCTCCGTCGCTCTCCCCCTCCCCTCTCCATAGAGCATGAACGGTGCTGTATGTACAGCACCGTTCATGCATAGTGCACTCCCTTGTCGTTGGAAAGGATCGTGAAAGATCCTTTCCAACGACAAAAATTGCAAGTGTGTACCCAGCTTAAGCCTCCTTGTTCCATTTACTTTTTTTAACATCCTATTGTATGTTAATCATAAACAACTTCCTCCACTGTCATTGTCTACTAATGCTCCATTTTCTGTCCCTTTATATAAGGCATGTCCAAAGTCGGGCCCGGGGGGCCAATTGTGGCCCGTGCCCAGATTTCCAGCGGCCTGCAGCCTCTGTCATAAAATCAATCAATAAGCACCCTGCCAGCACTTGGTCTAATTTACAATAGTTTTTATTATGTGCTTGAATAGTGTGAATGTGGAAACAGATAAAGATTTGATAGTGCCAGAAAGTAATATGACTGTGTTGGGTCTGTTTATAATGCAGTGAATCTGTCATTCACAAAAAAATGCCAAATTCTCTGGGTGAGTATCGGTCACTGTCATTGAAAACATATGAACCTGAAAGAATGTCCACCAGAGAAAGTTTGGCAAATTTTGGCCTAACTACTTTTGTTTGTACCATGGCAGAAATTACATTATAGTAGGCTTAAGCTGTGCGGGACCCACACAGACCCAGCCCACTCTGATTCCAAGAACGTGCGCTGCACGGAGCCTGCACTGACTCTGGACTGTGCACAGAGTCTTTTAAACCAGACAGAAAGGGAAGGAACTACTGAGAAAGCTTACCGATATTACTTCCCCAAAATCAAAACCGGGTAAAGATACGCGTTCACAGTTGGGAGATTAAATTTACTGATCAGCTTGAAAGTTCCAATTCCAGTCATTGATTCCCGCCAGGAAATGTTTAAGAGTATGTTTTATGAATAGAGCCCAAAATGTGTAATTTTATGTAAACATTGTAATCTTTAAAACCTCCAGTTATGTTAAAAATCACACATTGCCCTCTAGGTGATTTAAATACAAGGCATATACTGTGACCACATCCCTTTAGAAGTAGAGGAACCTTGCAGGTGAACTGTATATATTGCAAGCATTTTAGCAAATCTTTTTACAGATTTTGACTTCTTACTTTTCTGAAGCCACTCCTGCTTGCATTTCTTAAAACAGGTTTCCAAATAGGAAGGTCAACCTTCATTATCAGTAGGTAATCGGTTTTGGTTTTGTAACCAGAAAGACTGCAGTGTTTAAATCCTTTCAGACAAGGGTGATGCTCAGAGTATTTTTCATTTTACAGAGATGTCTGCAATTAGGCTTGTAACACCGTGCTAACTTCGGGAAATGACATTTCACATGGTAACCTGAAGACAGTCTGAGAAAAAAGGGTGCAATCTTTCAAGAAAATTGCATCTTGAATGGTTTGACAGTTACAGAAGATCACAGCAGCTGTGGATGGAAAAAGGAAATAAAATTTGATAACATTCAGTCGCAATATAGCTAGTTGCAAAGTGCAGTTTTTCTATATTGTAGAATTTTAATCACCAAGTCGAGTGTAGGTACTGGTTTAGGAGCTGTGATCTAGGCACCCCTGCCAGACATCACACAATGATCCTCAACCTTTATTATATAACTTGTCTAAAAACAATGATTAAAACACACTTCCAGCCTGCTGACCGGGACAGTAAACGACCTTCAGCACAATAAGGTCGTCCTTCTTTTTTGTTTTTGTCATTTTGTAAGCATGCCTTCTGGCTTTTGTTGTGCATCCCTCTCAGAATCTGGCACCCTCTATACTTTCTCTTCAGGTTGACTAATGATGCAGGTGCTTGAATATGAGATATTTTAGATATCTGCTTTATAGTGGCAATATAGCAGGACAAGTGTTCAGCCTTGCAGAGGCTATTCCTTTGCGTTCCCCCACCCCCCATATGTGAATGGTGAATTAAGTAATAGAGAGAGTGTAATCCGGACCATCCGCTTCAAGAAACTGGTGTGAAGTTGGGTACCACCTCCAATGTGCATTTACAACTTTCCCATTGATTTCCATGTTTCTAGTTCACACCTGTGTGCATTGTTTCCTTTGTTTCAATTAGTGTAGCTGTATTTTTTTTTAGTGTGCTAACACATGTTTGAAGGCCTTATTGGTTTCGGTGCATGACAAGCTGCCCCTCCCCCTTGTAACTGCCAAGTTGATAGGCCAACCTTTTGGCTTTGGAACACCTAAAAACACAGCATTGTGAACCCAGCCTTAATCTCACACAGCTTTTGCAAAAAAGGGTTCTTCCTATCTAAGCACTCATTCCCGTTAGTGTCTTATGTTAATGTATAAGTTCCTGCAGTTCACATGATATGTGTTGGTGTGCTAGGTTGACGGTTTTATATTTGATGACACCCCAACCTCACTGCAGCGCAAAACACTTCTATGCATTACTATGTTCTGCCCTTTTAAAAGCATGGCATGCTTTTCTATACTATTTAGTGCAGTAGGCTGCCTATTTGTAATGAATGGAATGGACTGAAAAAAACAATATGCATGCATTTTAAAAAATTCAGCTTACAGCTTTTGTGGGAGTGTGCCCTAACTGTACCTTGCCAGATGCTTCTTTGCACTCACGTGAATTACCATTAACTGCTGCCTGAGTGAAGGCTATTAAAACGTCCTGAGCTGATGTTGCAGTCCTGGTCAGCCAGTAAGACATACATCTGCTTGCAGATTGACACTACTGTTTAATCTCTGCCACTACTTGAGTTATCTTATACTCATTGGACCATAAATAAGCAAAGTGGTGGCACTCGGTAATGAAGAAATTCAAGAAGCCATGTTTATATCAATGTCTCCCTTTTACCAATATCCCTCACAGAAATTTGTGAAATTTTGAATCTTTTTGTTCTTCAATTTAGGCAAATAGGCAGTTTAGGCAAATAATAGGCAATAATAGTCTAAATAACAGGAATGTCAAATTTTATAACTAATTTAATTCATTTATACCATGTTGTATGTTTGACAACTGATTTTTTTATCTGCACATTTTTACAGTAGAAATACAAATGTATGTTGTTTTTTTCTTTTTCTTAAATTAGCAATAGGGACAGATTTCTAGTGATTTTTTTTTATTTATTTTTTTTAAACCCATCTTATTTATCAGACTTGATTTTATTTTAGAATAGGAATACAACTAGGTACTATTCATTATGCTAGGTAGAAGATGTTGTCTTCTATTATCTCACATAAATAACAAATTGGCAAGCAATGCAGCCTGATATTTTTTAAACAATTTGAAAAAACAGGATATCTACACAAGAAAATGCAATGTTTAAATGATTATGAGCACATTGTTCACAAACATTTAAGATCATATAAATATTAAATAGCAAGAGGTTGTATTTATTATTTTTTAAAATTAAAAAAGTCAAAATATGCAGTTCACCCCCTTTACATAATGTATGTAACCACTAGTATGGATCAGGCACCAACAAATTCCTCTTATAATAGAACTCTGACTGAGCTCCATTGCACTTGTCTCTTAATTACACCTAGGTCCAGTTAGAATGTCATAATCCCTTTTTGATATCAAACATTCCTTGGTGGTAATCCTCCAGGTCCATATGTTTCAGTGGCAGTAATTGATATCCTGGTGAGAGAAACACATACACCTGTTTTATAAATGGAGCCCACAGAGTAATATTAAATACAACAAACTAATATAGAATGCAAAAAGGTAGGGAAAAATGGCTCACAAATTAAAGTGTAGAAGTGAAGAGGAGGTGTTCCTTGCACCCCCCTATATTTTAACTGGTTGTGTAGGTGTCGGCCTGTAAAACCAAATGTCCAAGTAACATCCCCAAATCAAACCCCATATATGAGCCCAATGTATATAAACTGAATAGGCTGTTCCCTAGATAAATTACTTTATACACAAATAACTTCATTTTCTGTTTGCCCTATTTATAAAAAAAATAAAATGTGGCATTATTCAGCACATTCAGTAAACCTTATGCAGTTTTATTAGAACATCAGATGACTATCTAATCTGTGTTATTATAAAAGGTAAAGTTCCACACAAGCAGTAGAATATCACTGGTGATCATAGTGTGTGTGTTTCTGACTTTACAGAAGTCAATATAGTATTTTTGGGGCCCATTTACTGTATGCGTGTCAATGTGGCTGTAACCTTGTGTACTCCACTGAGAGTAATTAGTTTCCTTACAAACTCCAAGTCGATTACTTTTCTAGAACAGATTTTTCATCTCTGCCAAGACAGACCCCGATTACCAAAATGCATGTCAATCCAATAGGATGGTGACTGATTTTAGCTTCAATATAATTCATATAAAATGTTGCTTCATTGTTGCAGTTCTACCTTCTAAAGAACTCATGTTTGTGGAAAGGTGTTAGTCTGACAAATGTCAGAGTGCGTTCTGGTCCAGTGAGTACTTTTTCTTAACCCCATGGAATATTTATTTTATCTAAGCAGTTTTCTTTATTGTTTCAGTAGTGTCCTCATGGGGGGTCTTTGTTTCTTCATTGATAATGCTGGCCACAACGGCAAGAAAGTAACTTTCAGTGTTTTTTTTTTTTTTTCGTTTTTTTTTAAATCTATAAGAGATGTAATGGTCATGAATATTCTCCATCTTGTGAAATATTACAGTTGCTGAATGACAATAAACAGAGGAAATATTGAGGATCTCTGGATTTCTTAAAATGAAACGCTGAACATAAAATTTAAACTATTACACTGGGGAATGCATTTTGCTGAACTAGGTTTGGTCTATTTGTTATAAAAGGGAACCCTGTTTTAAAGTTATTACTGCTTGTTAAAATGTTTTCATTGTCCATAGTCTGGTCTTGCACTTTAAGTTGGGTTAGACTCTAGTTGTGACAGTCTATAGGAACATTTTGTAGTCAAATGAAACAGACGCAGAACCCTAAAATTTAAGTATTTTAATCTAGAACAAGTGTTTCTGGTCTTGAGGGAACTGGAGAAAAGGAAATGAGGGAGGTCAGTTCAGAAAATGCTGAGCATATATAATCTGGGCCAAGTTATATTGATAAATACAGAGGAAGTTGAAAGCATCGTTTGGTTTTCTCTAGGGAAAAGATTGCTTAAGTCTTGAGTTTTTTGCGGCAATGTAAACTGATCCTTCCTACACACCCTTAAACTGATCCGTTTTAATGGATTCCAGCAGGAAATACATTGCTGCTCATCACTGTCAGTCTTTCCAAATAGTTAATGTTCTTGTTCTTGATTGTAATGTTTTAGCTTTGTTAGGACTCCATTTACTATTTTTTATTTGTGTGTAATATTAGGTATATGTAAACGCTTAGGCAATAAATCATATATTCTAGTATACATCTTTATTTTTTTTTATTTATAACAAAACAAAAGTCTGCATTTTATTTGGTATCCAAGAATCCCACTTCCACCTAAAGGAGTGTCAACAATGGAATATTGGTCTCTGTGTAGTCTTAGCTTTGTCACCCTGCTGTATATGCTTCTGACTGGGACTACACTCCAAGCCCTGTAATTTTCCAGATTTAATGTTCTACACTGAGTATGCTTCCCCTTGTGCCTCCCGTTTGTATGACAGACTGGGGATCTTGTATTACTTTTAGGAAACGAGAAGCACATTGTCCATATTTTTGCTAGGAGTCAGGAAATAGGTAAGAAACATGTCCTTAGACATGTAAGTAACATGCATTATGCACACTCCCTGACCTTTGGGAAAACACAGTAAGGGCACATAACTTGTACAAGAGTACACAGTATCTGCTTCCAAAGTAAAATTTTCAGAATACCTGGGAAGTGAAGAAACTTTGAAAGAAATGCTTTAGTCTATAGCATTGTTTCTCAACCAGGGTTCCTCCATAAGCTAGTAGGGGTTCTTTTAGCAATAAGCAATTGGGGCCTCCCAGGTTACCATTGACACCAATGATTTTTATGGCTTTCTGCAGGGGTGACTTTCCTCCCACTGGCCAGTAATGTAGGAGGCATTCTTCCCACTGCCCACCAAACTAATATTTTGTGAGCTGTGTATATTAGAAATATAGTGGGGGTTCCTTGAAGACCCTAAAGTTATTTCAAGGGTTCCATGATGTTAAAAAGGTCTGTTCTATAAAAATCAAATAGTCAGTCCTACCTTAATTTTCAGGTGTTAAATTGTACTTAAATTTGCAATATGAAAGCCTGTTAGGCTGTATTAATAATGCTTGAAATCTGTGAATTTTTTTTATATTTATTTTAAGGATTATAACAAATCTATTGTGTTAGCTTAAATACTGGCACCGCCACACTAGATGCTATAATTTACTCTAATCAAAAAGCAATATCTGCTTGGATGGAGCTTTATTATGATTCCTTTTACATTAGTTCTTAAAAAGCCATCTGTTTTCTCTGCCTTTTACAAGAGCAATCTTAGATAGGCGTTCTGCATTATTCGGACACACTGCAATGAATTTAACTGCCAGTTTAAAATAGTATTGTTTATAATTTTACATTTTATTAAACACTCCTAACAACATATGCTGCAAAAATGCTGGCACTGGTCACACGTTTTATTTTAGTCGTGGCTATTTATAATAAGCCATTGCACCAAGCTTTTTATGTCTTTTCTACTATTATGACCATTTTTTATTGACTCATTCCAGCTTGGTGATGGGAGACATCACAAGCAGAAAAGACAAACTTCCAGCTGATTTATTGAGAGGCCTGTAAAGATAGAGACAGGATGCCAGCAGTCCGGGTACCTGCTTACCAAGGCAAGCAGTCTGCATTCTAAATCACCACTGAATAAAAATGTAAATGCTAAATATTTATATCTGAAGGGATGATTATATTTAGGTACTATTATTTAAACCCTCTCTTCTGTCAGTCTGCTTTGGTTAGCTGTTGTCATTTGTATCAAGTAAGAGAGCACATGTTGTAACATTTTTTTATTATCCTATATTGATAGCTTATGCTGGTGCGCAAAAAAAAAAATCAAGTTGAAAGTAGTAAGCAAATACAAATAAAACTGGTATTTATGTTCTTACTTTGATCTTGGTATGCTTTGTGTATTTCTTCCAGATCTGTGTAGTAATCCATCATAAAAGTTTGTCACTATGCAGAAGTTTCATGTAATAAAATCAGTCATTGTTGCCCTTTCCTTTGTTAAAGGTAACTGGACTTGTATCTGCCCTTTGCCGGTAGGCTGTAGTCGGCTAACAACCAAGTCCTTCCCAGAACTCTGCACTGATTGCACCATAGAACTATTGCATAAAATTGTGCTGTTTAGATCTGGATTCAGATGTCCTAAGAAACAACTATACTTTCACAGTAAAGCTACGTACACACTTCCAATTATTATCGTTGTTAAACGAACGACGAACGATCCTGCACGATATCTACGAACGATCGTATAGCACCGATCCTGCACATAGAGATAACGACACGATCGTTCGTAGATATTGTACACACAATAGATACTATCGTTTGAGCGATAGAGGAACTATGTGCACGACAGGAAGTGAACGAACGTTCGTTCATTACGCATGCTCAGACCATGGACGATCAACGAACGATCGTACACACGAACGATTGTCAACGATCGTCGTCCGATCCGCCGGTCCGGTCGTTCGTTTCCAACGACTTTCCTCGTTCGTCGGTGTCGTTGGTTATTTTTTTTACGAACGATTTTTGCCCAATCGATCGTTCGTCGTTCGTTCATCGTTCATTTTGAACGATAAAAATTGGAAGTGTGTACGCAGCTTTAGAGTGGCTCAGTATTGTGCATGTGCTAGGGCACAATAGAAGAAAAGAAAAGCTGGATGTATTATTAACTTGCCTCTGGAGTGTCTTATCTAGGGAGATGGTAGCAGAGATGATTCAGTCCTCAGTATTTCTACCTAGTGTTACATCCCACATAGAGGGTGTCATGGGCAAAGTGGGGACAAAAAATAATTGTACACTGTTGCACCCATAATTTTTTTAAGGTGGGTGGCAGCGCCTGTATTGGACCTATCTCATCAGTAACCACCCTGAAACAGCTGGGTGGTTACCGATAAGTGCCAGATGGTGCGCCAAGCTAAAAGGCGCTGGGGAGAACATTGTTGTACAATAATGTTACATTTAGATATACATTTAAAGTTTGAAAATGAAATGCAAGTTAAGATTTTCTTTTATTTTTAAATGTATCTGTATATATTTTGTCACTACTTATGCATATGGTGCAATTTTATTCACTGATATCTAGGTTCTGCTTTCAGTTTGCCAATGCTACTTGATGTTTATACGTCTTAAAAGAGAAAATGTTGCACTCCTTATATAGGTATATAAATATCTTGGCAGTTAAATGGGAATGTAAATGGCTGCACTAAAATTCTTAACTTAATTATTAACCTCTGATAGTTTTTCTATAAATCCAAACTGCACCTATGCAGAATTCTAAATAAACCTTTGAAATACATATCATTCACTTGCCAAAAAAATATATTTCTGTTTAACCAGTTATATAATTCAGGGTTCCCTATCAAGACACCACAACCAGGCAACATAACCCATCCAATTCCAAGGCCGTATTATTATTTCTAATAATTTTATTAGTTTAAAGTCATGTTTTCTTTGGAGGTCTGCATGGCAAATTGATATTTCAGTAGAGTGTGTCTGATTTACAGTGCAATTGAATGATTATCCACTACTTGTTAGGCTGTTATTCAGGTACCGTTCCTGTGTATCCTAGAATGGATGTAATAAATGTTTGTCATCAATCTATAACTGAATTATTGTGTAAATCCAACCATTTTATCTTTATATTTATATTTTTTTCTATGGCCTTTAAAAATCTTTTTGTGGTCGGGGGAGTTAAAGAAGTTTTTCATAAAAAAAGTACACACTTTTGGAAAATTAAAAAAAATGCTATAGCTGCTAAAAGGTAAATTGGTTGAGACATTCTAGGTGCATTTAAACAAAGGATCCAATTTTTTTAAAATAAATAAAGCAGCCACCGTTTAAGTAAAAAAAATCTTGAAGCTTTTTGCGTGAAAACCAGAGCTGTAGAGTCAGACCAATGGTTGGGTACCTAGAGATGGAATTGATAAAAATGTTCCAACATATTTATTCCAACTAATTATTTAAATTGTGATTACAAAACACAATATTTCAGGTGTCTTTTTTTACAGATAATTTTTAAAGATTTTACAGTAATAATAATAATTCTCTGCCATGTGAATAAAGCCCAGTGCCTAGCTTAATATTGTGAGATCCAGCTGAGCTCTTATGCAATTTGACATTCATACATTTATAATTTTAATCCAGACTTAAATGAATTTCTTGTAACTAATTTCATCTTTGCAAAAGCATGGAAATTCACCTGTAAATGTCCAAATAAAGGAATCTAATATTCCCCCCAGTCATTTTTTTCAAGCAGGGTAGGAAGAAGCTGTAGGCTGATTGCCGTCCCTGTGTCTATAAAGGGATGGGGAGAACACTGCAATTCCAGCAAGAGTTTTTTTCTTTAGGATTCAGAAAACTGGAAAAGTATAGCTTCATCAAAACTGATTATGGGAGAAACCACTATCCAGAAGTAAAAAAAAAACAAAAAACAATTAAATGTAAAATTTCTTTGCCTATCTGCCAAGTGGATTTGTTGTGTTCCAATTGCTTTTTAGTTTATGTAGTTCTACCATGCTATTTCAGAGGTGGACAGGAGCACAGTAGGCTGGACTCTGATTCCTGCCCTATCGGCTCTGCCCACCACCAGGGAACGCCCCCTGAAGTGAAATCCCTCTCCTCTGTATGCATTGCGAAGGAGAGGGATTTCCCTTTAGGGAGAGTTCCATATTTACCGCAGCAGCAGAAGTATCAACACCGGACGCGATAAATAGGGAAGCCACAGCAAGGAGCCGGCACCGGATCTCTGGCGGCTCTGGTAGTTCCTAACGCCCTCTGGCCTGGATTAGCCAGGGGGCATTAGGCCGGAACGAACTACTGGCTAGGCTGTATCTGGCCTAAAGGCGGGAGTTTGCCAACCCCTGCCCTAAAGCCTTAAATACAAAGAATACAAAGAACTATAAAATGTAAAAAATAGAAAAATAGGGTTACATTTATTTTTACAATGATTCTGGAACATTTTTACCAATTTAAAAATCTAAACCACATCTTTTGTTTTTACGAAGTTAAAACTGCATAAACTACAAAGCCGCTGGATCACAACAAATCCACTTGACATACAGGCAAAAAAGTTTTACATTTAATTTTTTTTTTTTTTAATTTTAGATAGGGGTTTCTTCATGGATTTTAGCCATAAAATTTACCCATGTCCTGATTCATGTTGGCAGTTACAGGCTTGAATGTGCCATTGAGTAGTGTATGGTACTGTATCCGCTTCCTAGCCAGTGGTTCTTTTGGTTTATTCCTAAAAGCAGACACCATCCTCAAGTAGCTTTTAAAATTGTTGAGGTTTGTCAATAAAAAATTGCTTTGACAATCAACATGTATGCTGATCTGCACATGCTTAGCTCTGTGTTTTGATACCAGGTATCCTGCGATACCCCTAGCTGCAGGAATAAATTATGTCCAGTGCGCACAGTTATGTCATTCTCAACAGGCCTATTAAGATGACCAAAACTTCTGAAGCCAGAACAGAACCAGGCAAAGATGATGCCCCCTGCAATGAAGAAAGTATAGTATATGTATAATTACCAGACAGGTCAGTTTATTTTATTGCAGAAGACATATAGTCTGTCACTTCTACAATAAAGAACCTGCCTGCTCATAACTTTTTCACTTTAGTTCCATTTCACAACAGACTGATACAAAATGAAACTTATCTTGCAATGCGTGTTTATGGGATTAATAAAGTTTATTGTGTATTTTGTAAACCGAGGCACAGAGAAAAATGTTCTGTAGCAGTACTGCTAGTTACTAGTACTACTAGCATTTAGCAACAAAAAATGCACACAAAATTTTAGCAAAGCAATGTATCAAATGGTTTACCTTCTATTGCATTTTCAGATGTGTCTGCTGAACAATAAAATATTTTTCATGCAGTCAGGGGGACCACTGTCTCTCAACTTTTGTGTGGACTATCTCTACCTGTCAGAAAGGTTGGTTGCAGAGTGCAGTGTGACAAGTACAGAACTTCCATATATTTCTGTACACTTTGTGCGGGCAGTCTTGTCTGTTTCAAATTAATTTTTGATTGAGTTACCTGTGAGTTGGTTAAAATTGTGTCCATGACCAAGATGAACTGAGGTTAGAGTGGACATGTATAAAAAGGAAGTAGCACAGCATTATTTACACACAAAATATGGCAGAAATATTTCGAATGCATAGAAGTGAGTTGCAAAATCCAGGAAACATTGGATTCCTTGATCTATAAATAGAAAAATATCTTATTTGCAATAATATGCTCCTAATTCTTTACTATTTTGTTTTTATTTTATAGTCTATATTTTGGATAATTTATGTATTAACACTTGATCCTAGAAAAAAATGTAAATTAGGATTTACTTGCTTGTATTTTTGTATCCATAAAATTATGATTCTATTATTTTTGCATATGAGAGAATTTCTTTGCTACATCTGCTTACTTATAAGACGATGAAACCATATTGTAAATTTACTGCTAAATGCTTTAATAACCTTGGCTTCTTCTTCAGAGAAAGCATTATTCATTTTAACCTGCTTCATAATGGAACAATTCGAATCTAGTCAATTTCCTGAACTGGCAGTTTTTATCCACAAAGCATGTCTTAATTTTACATTACTTAACTGCTATTTATACTAATTGTACAAATATCATAATTTCTTAACATTTTAAAGATGTATAGAATTTAGATAAACATTTATAAACCTTTTGTTTCTCCCTTTCTGTCTAGGGGTCCTTTCAGTGTTGTCCGAAGATGTATAAACAGGGAAACTGGACAGCAGTTTGCTGTGAAAATTGTGGATGTTGCAAAATTTACATCAAGCCCTGGATTAAGCACAGAAGGTAATGTAATGTTTTCATCTATGACATCTGAGAATTACTATTACAAACGAAAGATCAGCTGGTCATTGACTGCTCAGTGTGCTCTGCACTTTTTTTTTTATAAGTTTAAAGTTTTCTCTGACAAGTGACATTGAGACAAACAGGAAATCTTCCTTGACATCCGGGATCCTTAAATAGTTTGTTTAAATAGCTCTGTAATATGATCTGGTCTTCTTACCTGCTCACTTTACAAAGCTAACCTATGTAAACTTTAATACTGCAGACTTTGGTTTAGTATCTCTCATGTGCATTTATTTTTTTTTTAATGATTCTATTTATTACTGGACTCTAAGCAGACTAAAAAATGCATACAACATTTTTTGTCCAATAACAAGCTCTAATAAATTTGTTCCTATTATTGCCTCCTTTGCTTTAGATTTGTCACAGTTTAGCCACACAACAGGCAGGAGACATGTTTTTTTTTCCTATTCAGTTCAGTGGCACTTCAAGGCCTGCTTTCCACCCTGGCCATGTGAACGAACAATAAAATAAATAATCTGTACACTGCTTATCCAATTCACTCTCTGATCTATCCTCCTGTTGGCATTCTCTATAGGCTAGGTACACACATGCAATGGTTCCCGTCTGATATTCCGCTCAGGGCTGATATCGAACGAGAATCTTGCGTGTGGACAGTACCCGTCGTCCATTGTCCGAACAACCGTCCTGGCGGATCCACGGATGATTGACAACGAATGATCCTAATGGAAGTGAAGGGGACAGAGCGTGCCGCCGGGTGCCACTTAATCGTTCTCCCCTCTCCATAGAGTAGAACAAGGCTGTATTGACAGGGCTCTTTCATACATGCGTTTGTCGTTGGAAAGGGTCGTGAAAAATCCTTTCCAACGACAATTATTGCACGTGTCTACATAACCTTACACTGTAGGCATTTTGCTGATTTCCCTCCCCCTCTCTAACCTCTGCTATACTGGAAATGCAAGAGGCTCATGCAAAGTCAAATTCTGGTTTTTGCACCCCTTGCATTAAAAAATTCACATTGAGAATGTGTTTTTTACCTGCCTGGTCTTTAAAATGGACTTGTCACTATCAAAAAAGAGCATACATGTTTATAGCCATTTGTAAGTTATGTTGTGTTTTGGAGCTGTGAATTTGCTTCTGTAGCATTTTTTTTTTTCATTTGATTCTGTGCAAATAGAATTTTACCGAGGATGTGCATTACTACCAAGCATGCTTGCTGTGCTTCTAGATCCCATCAGAAACATGCATCTGACACTTCTTATTGCCTGTAAAATTTAGCATGCTGTTAAACAGAAGTTCAAAGGCTATAAGAAAGGAATAGAATATTTCATTTGACAATTCTTGTAAAGGGTTTGTAGGGAAGCTGCAGTTGAACTTTAACTTGCAGTTTTGTATATTTGATGGGTATGTAATGCTGCAAGAAATGTCTAAGAGCTTATTCACCCCCCCAACTAATTGTCCATTAAAATCTGGGGAAATCTATCAAAACCATGTCCATGCATGTTTATTTTAGTTGTTGCTGGTCTTTAAAGCGTCTTGTAGTTAATGGTCTGTTAAATATCAACATGCACATGTGCTTTGATGCAATTTTAATTGAAATAAATGGAAATTAATGGAAGAATTATGCATGTGAATAGGCTATAAATAACAATAGGTGTATAGCTCGTTCTATATGGGGCCAATTGTTCTGAATATGCAATGTTTTTTTTAGACTACACAGTGCTATGCTTAGGTTACAGGAAGAATGCAATGGCTACCTCACTGTCATCCCCCCTGGTTTATTATAATATTTACCTCAAATTCTACATTCTGTGCCAGTTTCTTCTGCAACCAGGAATAAAGCAAGAAAAATATCACTATAGGTTTAAAATCACTCTAAAACTCACTAACTTCAAAAAAAAAAAAAAAAACAGGACTAAAGATCAAATATGTACCCTTGTGCTGGACAAGATTTTCAGAAAAAATAAGCCACCTACCGATTAACTATCATAGCCCTCCACCTCATCATTTCTGTCCTGTGGACATTGTCCTCTTCACTGCATGCTATGCCTTCTCTATGAACCTTCCCACCTAATGCCATTCCAGTCACAAGCATATGGTCTGCTGTAGTGTCTTGGCGTTTACTGGGAACCAAGAAGATCAATATTCCCTGATGTGGCGGTTTCCCATACCCAATACAGTGCAGTAGGAAAGTTATTTACCACCTTCATTTAGAGGTTAGTAGATTAGGGAATAGCCAGAATGCCTGTGAGTGTTATTTCTATTTGCATCCTAGTTGCAACAGGACAGGAAGTGTGGGTAAATTTCTGACAATGCTCTGAGAGTTGAGATGTACTTTATTGTACATACTTTGTATATTTGACACAAAGAGGATGCTGTACATATACTGGAAGTTATGAACTAGAGAGTGAGCTGATTGCATCGGATACTGGAGACAGAACTGTACACAGTAAAATGCAGATCTCATGGTGGTATTAGTAGTGGGGTTGCTGAAGTGTAGCTCTTATGTTATTGACATGAATGCTGGATGGTTGGAACAGTTCAGATGATGATAGGAATGAGAAAAGTCTGTTCAAGGGAAACGCTGGGTTTGCATTAGTTAGCTGGGTTTGTGAAACATGTGGAATGGTACACTATGTCAAAGTAAATTCAAACTAAAGAAATAATCTTTTAGCAGTGAAACAGGAAGTTTGTTTTTCTGAATCAATATATGTATCAAATATTGTTCTTTTTTTGTTCACCCACAGAAATACTTTTTTATTCCAAAGTTAAACAAGTCTCAGTGCATATAGTACATTGAGAAACAATTAAACCATATACATAAGTATACACCACCTTCAGGTTATTTCTTGCGTGTGCACTTTTGCCAGCAATTGCATCTCTTGGTCTGTTTGGATAAGTAACTATTAACTTTAAGAGATTCTAGTATTTTCTGGGTCTTCTGCACAACTACCCTGGCTCTGTCAGGTGTCATGGGGACTATAGGTAAGCAGCTGTTGGCAAGCCTAGCCACAAATTCTCTATTGGATTGAAGTCTGGACTTTGCCTGGGCCCTTCTAGGTACAGTTTTGAATTTATGCCCGAGTCTAGCTGAAAGACAAATTTACTACCATTGTCTGCTACTTACAGATAGAGGTTACCCAACCACCTTTTTTGTTTTCATCTTTACACGCATCCATATTTTTTTTTAATTCACCCCCCCCCGTGCTTGCATGCTCTGCTGGACTAGTGCCATTCCAGTGATTCTGATTATGTTTTATTCCACAGCCTAGAAAAATCTATTTGTGCTTTATATATGTGTGTGGACTGCTTTTGTGCCTTTGCATGTACCCTAATTACAATTGTGAAGGGATTATATTATATCACTATTCAGGGAATACTATCTTGAAAAAACACATAGTTATATATGTCTTCTTTTGTCTGTTTTAAAAGCTTAAACTATTAGGTGGTACATGTTTAAAATAATTATTACATATACACTACTAGGCTACTTTATTGGCTTCACTTTGCTAGTTCTGGGTTGGACCCCTATTTACTTTTACAACTGTATTAATTGATTATGCCATAGATTTTCTAAATCTTGTATATTCTCCACAACTCTTGGTTCTTTACTTGTGTGATCGTAGAATGCCTATTCCTTTTGGATTTTTTTTAATATTGTACATACATTACCCATATACTAAATACAAGGCATAATCCAATCAAAAAAATTAATCCAATCAAAAGATGTATGGTTCCCTTAACAAAAGGATTGTAAGCCAGTGAGCATATATGATGCCAGGCTGCCTTTGTGCTTGCATGCTCTGCTGGACTAGTGCCATTCCAGTGATTCTGATTATGTTTTATTCCACAGCCTAGAAAAATCTATTTGTGCTTTATATATGTGTGTGGACTGCTTTTGTGCCTTTGCATGTACCCTAATTACAATTGTGAAGGGATTATATTATATCACTATTCAGGGAATACTATCTTGAAAAAACACATAGTTATATATGTCTTCTTTTGTCTGTTTTAAAAGCTTAAACTATTAGGTGGTACATGTTTAAAATAATTATTACATATACACTACTAGGCTACTTTATTGGGTTCACTTTGCTAGTTCTGGGTTGGACCCCTATTTACTTTTACAACTGTATTAATTGATTATGCCAAAGATTTTCTAAATCTTGTATATTCTCCACAACTCTTGGTTCTTTACTTGTGTGATCGTAGAATGCCTATTCCTTTTGGATTTTTTTTAATATTGTACATACATTACCCATATACTAAATACAAGGCATAATCCAATCAAAAAAATTAATCCAATCAAAAGATGTATGGTTCCCTTAACAAAAGGATTGTAAGCCAGTGAGCATATATGATGCCAGGCTGCCTTTTTTTTTTTTTTTTTTTTTTTTTTTTTTTTTACACCTTTTCGTCATTCTTTTACCTGGCCTTGCATAACTATGGTTTGTGTACACTGTTTTGAAATGTGTTGCTTATCTGACTACTTTGGGTACTCCCAGACCTCTTCATTATCGGAAGTGTTTGAAACTCAGATGTCCAGATTAGAGTTATTATACATAAAGTTTGTATCTCAGACTAATTTTCCACCTAAACCAGTTATGCTGTTTTTAGGACCAAATATAGCTTTTTGAGGGTATTTTACACTTGATTTACTGTTTTTTTTCTTTTTATTTAGATCTTTAATTATAGGGATAGCTGCTGCTGTCAAATTTTGGATTGTACAATATTGTACACATACTATCCGTGATAGCACTTTCTCAGAAACAGGAAGTGTGAGGTTAGAGGAGCCTACCTTGGGTTCTTTTAGATATCTGGCCCTAGATAAACTAGTAAACAAAGGAGCTTCCAAATTAACATTTACCTATAGGAGTGAGATAGTGTTGCAATGCCTGAATTAAACTGAAACTCAGGACAATTCGGTACTGTGTAAACCTGAATAGATTTTGTTCAGGATTGACACCCTCATTTGCCAACAAATAGCAAAAAGAAGAAATCAATTCCAGGTTTGCTTGATTACCCAGTTTCTCCCATGATAATCTTTAGTCCTGAAGAACTTTGATAAATCTGATAAATCAGGCCCATAGTGTCTGAGATTGTTTAACTATCCTGGCTGTCATGCCATCCATCTGATTACAGATCTTTGCATACTGTACTGTTATAAGACTTGTGGCTTAAAGTTTTGCCAGAGCAACGTAACTGCACGTCACTTACCATTTGAAGAAAGGCTGCAATGGAAGCCTCAGTATGTCCCCCATGAGAAGTCTGTTTTAATATTATTATTTTTTTATAATGATTATCTCTTGGCCTTTTTTCTTTTTGTGTTAAACACAGGAAAACCCCAACTGATACTCTAGTCTAAATTGATGAAGAAAGAAATTGTCACTGTAGAACTATTATGAGATTTACACACAGACTTTTTTTGCTCATTCCCCTAGGTAAAGAAATACATTAGTTTCCCCTACAGAACCAGAGGAAGCTTAAACCAGAACCATACCCTTTGTAATCTTTCCAGACACACACACTAAGGACTCTTTTATATTACAATGAAAATTAAGCTTATGAAATTGTTACGGTCATAAAATCATTGTTAATTTAATGCGCAAAATAACAAAGGAATAGATGGATTTTAAACCTAAATTAAACGTTTCACACTTCATTCAACAAAGTTTCTTTTGAAAGTTAGGTCTGAATTTTTTCTCTCTCCAAATACTTATATGAAAATCACAAAAACGCCTAGGATCCACTTTATCAGTTAACACCAGGTTTAAGAACATTTCAGAATGCTTCTTTGGTCTACAAGCCATGTACTGCAAAACTGACAGTTTGATAATAAATAGTTAATATACGCAAATAACTGATCTCATCAGCACAAATTCCATTGATAAGGCTCCATAGAAGAGGA
>NC_092858.1:127772277-127773984 GCF_032062135.1 Pyxicephalus adspersus
TGATTTTAATAAAAGTACCTTTCTTAAGAAAGCAGCTACAAACCTGATTAGAAAATCCTCATCCACCCACCCATCCTTCTCTACAGCCTGCTGTAAAAATTTTGCTTACTGTAAGTAGCAGTCTGGCATGTCCCATGCTGTGTCAGAGCTAAAATCAGTGAGAAACTTGTGCTTTAATCATAGAGCTATATCATCTACTTCAGGGATTCCTCCACAGGTTCTTAGCGGTTCCTGGAACAATGAGCAACTAGTGACTCTCAGGTCAGTTTATTTGACACTAATTATCTTTGTTGCTATCTGTAATAGAGGCATTCTTCCCTTACCACCACAGTGATATACTGTGAGCCCTTGATATAGTAATTATAGTATGGGTTCCATAAAGACTCGAAAGTTATTTTAAGGGTTTTCCATGTTCATAAAAAGCTTGGGAAAGGCTTGTTAAACCTCTACAAAGATTTCTTCCTCACAACGTGGGTTCTTTTCCACGCCGGGTATTTATTTATTATACAGGAAAAGCAATCAAATTAAGCTATAGTGATTTACTTGTCTATAGTGTTTTACTTTTTTACCTTTTGATTGCACTCGGCCAATTGCTTTACGTTTTCTGGAAGGCATAATTACAGGCCAGAAATTTGTAAGAGTCCAAAAAATAAGTATTTAAAAAATATAAGCAAAAGGCACTGTCATGGAGCAAAACATACATACATACATACATACATACATATATACATACATGCAAACATACCTCTGACATATAGCACAGTGCTGTACAAAGATGACTGGTGCACTCACATCTCAGTCACATGTATAGCTCTTGGTTTGATTGAAATGTGTCCATGCGTTTTCGAGTGATGGTGGAACATACATACATACATACATACATAAATACAATTTTATATATATATATAGATTTATATAGCTCTGATATTTACCATAGTACTGTAGAATGAAACACTGAGCTAGACCCATCAGTCTCTGTAGAGAGGAGCTGACACTCTAATGTCCCCCCACAGTCACACACTATTATTATACATTTATATACCTCTGACATATACCACAGCGCTGATCAGCGGAGTCAAAGATCAGGGATGCCATATGTCTAGCACGTTTGATTTAAATGTCTCTATGCGTTTCCTAGTGATGTTGGAACATAGCAAGTTTGGTTGAAATGTCTCCATGCGTTTCCTAGTGATCACCAAATAAAGATCTGGCATATAGCACAGTGCTGTACAAAGATCAGCGGCGCACTCACATGAGCCCAGTCATATGTATGGCAAGTTTGGTTGAAATGTCTCAATGCGTTTTCGAGTGATGGTGGAACATATATTTATACAGAAGAGCGAATAATGATGTGATCGGCTAGTTAAGATATTGTTTACAGGTTCTTTATGGTATTGCTAGGGTTTCAGTGTGTATTTCATGGAAGACTTATTTTCAGAGTTGCGCTAACCTTCTTGAATTCTGTAGATTGTTTTTCAGTTTGAATGGTACAAGCTGACACTTCCTAATACTGATGGCTGGTCTCTGAAGCTTTCTGCTCAGCAGGATCTTCTGATCTATCACCTCCATGTGCTTGACTGTCATTGTTAGTGTAATAGGAATTAGATTTATAGGAAGAGAATCAGGATTGCTACAAACACCTGTATGTGAATGACATCCTGTGGTGTCTGTGCCAGGAAAATGCATGCCAAGCTACATCAAGTTCCC
>NC_092858.1:127774498-127776790 GCF_032062135.1 Pyxicephalus adspersus
GATAATTTAGTTTATTCTTTGACAGTTGTAAACATCAGTGTGCAGGTAAATATTACTTATCAATGTCTATGTATAATTTTAAATTATTTATAATAACCTGACCTTGCATGAAGGAAAATCATTAGCAACTTACAATCAGTATGGTTTTATCGGTGTGAACAATTTTACAGATTGGTGGATAGTCAGATAACCTTAATTGTGTCAAATCTACACATGGAGTGCTTTACATCTTCACCCTGTTTGTGTACCCGAATATTTTTTAGTTTGGTCTGTGACTAGCTTTAGGTCTCCTTCCAATAAACTTACATTTTGAGGCTTAATAAAATTATAGTAATGAGAAATGATTAGTAATTGTATTTCCCTGGGTGTGACACAGTTCTGCATTTCCGATAGGAGTTGTATGTAACTTTAAGCCACCATCATTTGCTGCGTATGGTGCTGTTCAAATGCCATTCATCTAATGTCATCCCAATGTCCACTGTTCAGGATATCTCAAATCCACACGCTGTTAAAGTTGAAAATATTTTGATGGATTGTTCTGATGTTAGGAGAGCAAATAACAGAAGCTAAATGCACCAAAATAGTTCGAGAAGACCAGCAAATATATGAAGAATATTGTGTTGTATTTCTGTTGGTTGGAGGCATATGCCATGTGATGCTAGAATGATGATGATTGCCTGAATTGTCTGTATTTTACCTCCATCATTCATTGGTGCATTAACACATAATGGGTACGTCTGTGTTTCAATCTGAATTTTGATCTACCAATGACAGTGTTATTATTCAGCAGCATTGAACCAATTCAGTTCAAAATTCAGCCTGGTTCCTGGATGACACAGACAGCGACACTATGTGCATACCATATACGTCCCTGTAAACACACTTGGCGCCAGCAGGAAGACATGACATGTTTTAGAAGACATGAGGGGCTGTGTAATTCACACTACCTGGGGTACTTACACTGATAAAAGACAGTGAATGCTGACATATCTGGATTTAGGAGTTTTGAAATTCAGGTTTGCTTGAAAAAGTCTTAATTTAGACAGTATTGATATTTTGACTATGCAAACATACATGAACATTAATATGAACCAGAATCTCCCACCGTCATCCTATTGGTGGTAGCTGGTTTCCCTATGTGGCATTTTTCAAGGTTGGGTGGGCCATCGCCATCTACTGACGAAAGAAGTTGGTGCAACAAGGGTAAAAATCACCAGGTTCGTGATGTCTACAGGCAGCTATTTGTAAATTCTTCTTAAGGCAGAACACCGGACACCAATTATTTATTTATTTTTTTAAAGTTTTGACATGTTAACAAATAGTACCTGATCTCAGGTGTAATGCATGGCTGGGACTCTGGACTGTTAAAAAATTAATACTTTATGCCAGATAGTAAAACTCCCACTGTATTCCTGGCCTACTCTCTTCACATGTGAATTACAATTTGCAGGATTAGTTTTTTACTTTTTTTTATTATGTTGGCCATTCACAGAATGCAGTGTAAAAAACATTTTCTTAACATTGATGAGACAAAAAAAATTGTGTGTACATATAATAATATACACCCACCTGTTATGGCCAGAACAATCAACTTTCGTACTCTGTAAATTTTATCCCATATCTGATATGTAAATCTGTTTGTTTGAACTTTTATTTTATAGAGATCAGTACACATAGTCCATAATCAGTTCACTTTTTTATACATCTTAGCTCCAAACAAACCCTTTCTCAAACTGGAGCTCTAACTCAGCAAAATGTCTGTAAATACTGCAAATAAATTGGTGTGAAATTTTCTGGATATGCCACAAGTAATTGTAAATTTGTCGCCTCAATATCCCTGGAAGATGTTGCATTAAGCCCTTAATGTGCCTTGAGGGGGCTGGATCGGTGCATGAGATAAATAAAGGTGTTATATAAACACCTCACCTCATTATCTCATGCACCGATCCAGCCCCCTCACGGCACATTAAGGGCTTAATCCTTATGGAATCCTTATAGAATTACAATATCCATGTGTTGGATCGCTGCAATGAACCTTGAAGCAGATCAGTATTTTACAAAGTTTGAAATAGTTTTCAGGTGATCGAGTAATATTGATCTCTATTTGTAAAAAACAGATCAATATAATGTATCTATGACCATGTTCTCACCAGCCCCTTTTTAGCAGGGCGCACCACCCGGCACTTTTCAGTAACCATCCGGCTGTGTGGGTGGTTACTGAAGAGTTGGGTCACAGTATAAGGGCTACCACCCACCTACAATTTCTTCCCACCCATCTTAATAAAAAATATC
>NC_092858.1:127777298-127804524 GCF_032062135.1 Pyxicephalus adspersus
AAATGTGGTATCACCTCATGAGGGTTATTGCAGTGTGCGCCTTTCATTCAAAACACACTTGGACATTTTTAATACCACAAATCTGCTTACAAACATTCTTGGCTTTTTTCTTTATTTTTTAAAAGTAGATTTTGAGGTCCAGACAAGTCGCTGTCAAGGGTAAGATTAGTTTGCTGCAGGGAAAATGAAGCATTTCAATGCTTATGCAAAGATGGCAATGTCTTTCAGGAGTCAAAAGGCAGATGAATGCACTTTGGGGGTGGGATGGGTTTGTGGTTACTATGATCTCTGTGGGAATCATTTCCTTGTAAGTGTTGCATTGCTTAGCATGAATGCACTTAACATTAGAAGATATTTCTGAAGCTAGGCCCACTGATCAGAGGTATATTTTATTTATGTTCAGCAGAAATAAGGAAACACACTATGATTTTACAGTAAATCAGTCTCCTGTAATGTTCTGTTCCCCCCCCCCCCAATTGTCAGAAGAAAATTGAGCACCATTACTTTATCTTCTGTAATGCTATAGCACAACATCCAGTTATGTTTCTCTGCTGTCTTCTGTTTTTTTTTTGTTTTTGTTTTTTTTTTTAAGTGAAATGGACAATGAATGGTTTGGCCTCAGAATTAGTAATTTTTGTATGTATTACTGCTCATTTAGACAGTGATTTAGCGTGACACACAATAGGTAAGTTTGTCATCTCGCTAGAACTGATTGTGATGAGGCAGAGAACTGCCTTGGAAGTGTTAGCTGATCAAGTACTGCTAAATGAGAGAGAAGGTAGAATGATGATCAAGGCTGGTTGACAAGAAGTGGCACAAAGTTAACTGATAAACTACAGAGAAAGGGATAAAGACTATATAGAAGAGGTGATCTCGGAGACCAGAGAAGGAGAAGAGATGAAATGGTATCTGATCATGGTCAATGAATGGAGAAAGCAGAGTGTAATTTCATCAATGACCGTTGGGTATGAGCATGTTTGGGGGAAATATGACTATGGTAGGGACATTAGATTGTCAGACTTTTTGAGGGACAGCTAGTGACATGACAATGGATTTTGTAAAGTGCTGCGTAATATATCAGCACTATATAAACACTTTGTAGTAATAACAGAAGATGACTTTGTCAGAGTGGAAAGGAGGTAGGGTAGAGGTGGAGTTTTATATGGACAGGGAAAAGTAAGGCAGGACAGGAACAGTGTAAGAATTCATGTACAGTATATACTGTAATTTCTTCTCCTATTTGGTTACACTTTGTACACGTTTGCACTAGGTATGAGGCAAAGCTGACAAGAGTAGTGTGTGGTTTAGGGAGACACTCGAGTAACTAAACAGTTAATTGTACTGTATAACCTAATTGAGATTTTGGTTAGTAAACCACTGACCTTACATCACCTACTCATAACCATATGAATAGGTTTGTTTACTACAGTGTGATGGCTCACATGAACAAAGCGGACCCATTCCTATCAGGGGACTGTGCTGTGTGTGAGGCAGGTGGCAGCTTGGGAACCAATAAGCCAGGAGAGGAGTAACTGGGAGCTGATCATATAGGTTGGGGTGGGCGCATATTAGTGGCTTGTTGGGACACATAGGGAACACGGGTAAGAACATTTGCTTGTGCCTTATGGTTGTGATTAGCAGCCATTCAGCGGTTAGCTCTAATCCCCAGTGCTAGTTTGCAGCTGCCATTTTTACACGCACAGGTACACAACAGGAAACTAAATAGCACAAATGTTTTTTAAGTCTGTATGATGAGGAGTGCAGCTACAGCAAAGCACATCTACACAACCTTGATAACACAACAGACACAATCTTGAATGTGTTCAAGATTGTTTATTTGATAATTTAATGCATATAATTCACTTTAATTAACACTAATCAACATGATTACTTTGAGAATTTTACTTGTCCAATTTTGGTTTGTAAACTTTAGTCTGTCTGTTTTTTTTTTACACAAAATTCACACACCTTTCACCCAGGTTTCACATTTTTCTATTGCAGTTGGGTAAAATAAATCATGTTTAAAAACATTTATTAAGATTTTTTTTTAATGGTTACCCCAGGTTTTCATAACTAGGAGTAAGGCTTTGGATCTTGGATGCAGATGATGATGTGTGCTATAGTGAAGTTGACTTTATATATTTTGCATTGTAGCTTTTATTGGACGTGTTTGCTTTTGGTAAAAATGACTTGTTATAGCGTACATTGTGTTACTCAGAATTAGTTTAGGTTGGCACTGGAATAGCAGCACTTGGGGAAAAAAAAATCTGGCATGTCTGACCTCTTTGATATTGATAACAGATCGTAATTTCATATTATGTTTTTTGTAATTAAGTACTTCAATGATTGTACTAACTTTTTTAAAGTAAGTAACTGCTTTCTTTTTGTATTTTACAGATCTGAAGAGAGAGGCCAGCATATGCCACATGCTAAAACATCCACACATTGTTGAGCTTCTGGAAACTTACAGCTCCGATGGAATGCTTTATATGGTCTTTGAATTGTAAGTCCTTGTACCATTCTGCTTCATGTAATTGTTGTTCTTTGGTGTGTGATCACTTCTGCAATGAAAGCAGACTCCTGCTCTGCTTAAGGTTTATGTTCTGAGCAATAATCATGGCTATAAAATCTAATGTTTCATTATCCCTGCTGCTCTAAATAGGGCTATAAGAGTTATGTTATCAAATGTGTAAATGTATCTCTGCTATAAAAAATATAAAGCCTAATCACTCGGTTTCCTAGCAGTTCATTAGTGCGGAATTCAGAGTATTATTTACAGAATATTCTGCAAATATTCAGTGTATATTTACAGAAACCATGTATTTACAGTTGCCTTTAATACTCCACAACAGCTAAGAAAAGTCTTTTAATTTAGACCTAACCCCAATTGCTAATTTACCTTTCAATTCATGGTCATGCAAAAAACAACTAATAAAAAAAAAAAAAAATCAACTTGTACACATCCTAAAATCTATTCCACATTTTCACAGACCTTACTGTGAGAGTCACGTATGCAGGGAAAAAACTTATTTTCCTCCACATGCAAAGAATGCACCCTTGACCTTTGAATAAACCTTAAGGTAAATAATAGTGAAACGCGTTCTCTATATTGACCATTTATATATATTTATAGAGGGTGATCATATTCCCCTTTAAAGGCCTGTTCTGAATGGAGAATATCATCAGTTCAGCCAATCTCTCAGCATAGCTGAGCTCCTCCATTCCTTTTATTAGTTTAGTTGCCCTTCTTTGCACTCTCTTCAATTCCACAATATTCTCTTTGGGAACTGGTGCCCAAAACTGGACTGCATATTCCAGATGAGTTCTGGTTAATGCTTTGTACAGGGGCAAGATTGTCTCGGTCTCCTATATTAAGAGAAAGTATTTTGCTTTGTTCAGTAATTGTAGCTTGGCATTGCATGCTGTTAGTCTATGATACATCAAAACACCCAGATGCTTCATTTTTGACTCCTCTAGATGTGCATGTTGTTAGCCCCCAAGTGCATAACTACATTTATCAGTAATAATGTAATTAATGTAATTTGCCACTAGGATGCCCAATCAAACAGTGCAACCAGCTTGTAAATTGGGCATCTTGTAAGAATTTAGGTTTACAGTTGGTGTCATCTGCACACGCAGTAATGGTATTTTATTCGCATATCCCCTACATTTTAAAAATAAGGGGTCCCAACACTGAACCCTGGGGTACACCACTAATAATCCTAATCACTACTCTCCCTAAATACAGCCATTAAGCCAGTTTTCTATCTATTTACATTTTTTTAAGCCTATAGACCTCAATTCACACGTTGGTGACCTTCTGTGATGTACAGTGTTGAATGCTTTTGCAAATACATTTCATATTTATAGCTGTATAAATTTTATATTAGATAAAATTTGTTCTTTAATGCTGTATTCTTTTATAGGTTTTAGTGATAAAGTTTATGGCAGCATTAACTAAATAACTTTAAATCCTTGGGTTTACATAAGCAGTTTCGCCCCTTCCCCAAAAGGTGGCAGACATGAGCTATTTAAGTGTTTTAAGTGTACAGCATTGACAGCTGCTGAAATACTCCCCTGTGAAATGAATCTGACTGGGTTTCCTGCCTTGCAAACACGTCTCACCGTTTGTTTCCTACTGTTTCTTATAATTACTGCATAAGTACGGTATGAATCAGGTGATTTTAGGGGAAAATTTGCTTTATTAATCTTGCTGTAATGTATGCTAGCATTCTACAGAATTAAGCCGTGTGTGTGTAATGTATATTATACACACAAACTCTTTAGGTTGTTTGCAAAATATAATAAATGCTTCAGGCTTTTGTTCTGCTAGAAAGATCTAAATGATTTCTAGTCTGAGAGAAAAAAGTTTGCGTTTTTAGTTTCCTATTGTATTTTTGCATTCTTTCACCCATCTGAAAATAGCTTTATAAAGATCTCACTGATTTCAAAGAATAAAAGGTTCCCATATTTGGTATTAAGGACACATTCTAGTCTTCAGGCTTACTATGTATCTTGTACAGTTGCAAATGTTCCCTACCTGTAATTAAATTGTCTTCTCCAAAATTCAGTGTACACTTTGAGCTTCTCACAGGGTGCTTTTGGAAGCTACAGTATTTCAGATGCCTCATTATTTGATCACAGAACATAGAACATATTCTAACCTTTTTGAATCCAGTCTTGCTGTCCCAGATGTGCTTCTTTCATTCATTAAATTTCAGTTCTTACCATTAGAGAGGCTCTGCATCACATGTAGGCGCTACCGCTGCTTTCTTCTTTTAGGAAGTGAGGTACAGCAACCTGCTGTACCTCCCAGAGTGCATTGCATATAAATTATTTTACCTTTATTCTCCTGGCACGCATGTCAAAGAAATGTTCTGGAATTCTTCCTGATCTCATATAAAGCCATAAAAACTAAAATAATTTTATGCTAAATGAGCGGCTGGCCAGTATATTGTCAGACAATCTTTACTAGTTTTTGATAGTCTGGCAACTATGGATCACTAACACTATGACATCCCCATAGCCTAATAATATATTTCTAAAGCCATCACAATGTTCTCTGACTCTCAAGGCGCACCCTTACTTACACCATTCTGTTCCACAATATTTATTACCGCTACCTATCTCCCCACACCCTTAACCTTTCTCTCCCCATTCTCTTCCTTTTAAATGTTCTCTTCTTCCTTACCTTGTCTTGTCTGTATAAATCTTCATTCTGCCTTTCTCATCTCCTCTTCATAGCATGGATCTGCCATCTAATTATTACCACATATATTATTATTTCAGTTTTTCCTTCCTCCTTTGAGCACTGTTAACTACACACTGTCCATCATTCATATCCTCTAAATATGTAATTTTTTTTTCAGGTTACGTCTTGTGTGTGTGTGTATGTATGTGTGTATGTATGTATGTATACACACACATATATCTCCGGGCATACACAACAAATGAATGTATGTTTTATCTTGAATGCAAAAGGTGATTTATAGCCAGCTTGGTATAGTTATATTGCCGATACAGTTATATTGCATTTTTATCACATGTGAACTTAGTTTTCAAATTTGCTTCCAATGGTTACTGTATATAGAAGTTTCTGTGAGTTAATTACGCAACCAGGTCACCATCTCTTGTCAACACCATGGTCCCTTATACAGATTATGTAGTAGGCTTTTCTGAGTGAGCATGGCAGGGCTAGTGTGTTTTCCTAAATCCTTTCTCCAGACGAGGGCTTGTATTACCACTCGGCAGCCAGACAGTTTGGCAGGAACCATTGAATAGGCATGAAAGCCAGGAAAAGGTCATCTATTAACATGGGGTTGACATCTGCAGAAAAAAACACTAGTCTAACTGAATTTGCTAGATGGCTGAAGTTCTGTTTTGACAAAACAAGTAATTTGACCACATGTGTCCTGGCTTTTTAATAAACGTGTAATAAATTTTGGCTTTCTGTGTTTAATGTTTGGATGTAGTATCTGCATGTGTCAGTATGTGTCAGTGGAGCTCCATAAAACATAAAAGAGAATTGCTGCGCTCATAAGCAACTAATTTCTTGTGGTGGTTTTTTTTTTTTCTTTTTGTTTTTTTTCAAAAAAGGTCAAGCCACGTATCCATATCACATTTTTTTTCCTTTCTGTAATTGTTCATTAAAATAAGTTTCAGATGCAAACTAAACGTTTAGGAGAGAAAGACATGTTGCTTATTACCACCATTACTTGTTAATCCCAATGTACATTTCCTGATGATTGTCAACAAATTGTGGTGGCACCACCCATAGCACATGTTTCTTGTCAAGGCTAAATCCAGCCGTACATTCAGTCATAGTTGTATAGGCTTATCTTATGTACTGTAACTGCTTACTCTGATCTTATTTCACATTGTAAGGTTCTAATAGTATGTATAAAGGATATAGTAAAAAAAAAAATACTTTTTCCTTAAAAATTGCAAAGGGCCTCAAGTACAGCCCAAGACATTTCCAGAGAGCCACACAAAAGCATCACATTTTGATGTGTGCATGAGGTGTATTGACTCAAGTTAGACAGCCCATAAATTGATTGTAATGCACCTAAATGCCCCAACACCTCAATCCTGCTGTATTTTTATTACAGTGTACTGCTATGTAGCGATTTGAATTTATCTCCAGTCTCCAAACACAGTAGGGACTGGGAAGAGCTGTTCCCAATGAAAGATTTACCGTCCTATTACCATACTCTGCAGAATCCAAATAACCTTACTACCGTAATATTTATAACAGAATTATCTATGTCTTGTGAAATTTCTGTTAGATTCATGTTATTGCTTTTGAAGCGTATTTAACTTCCAAACTTTCTGTTCCTTGCACTGCACTGTCTCGTGGAGGTGGCCAACTAGGTAATGAGGGGACCTTTGTTTCCTCATCTCCAGCGAATACAATACTGAGCTGTACAGTAGTGGCATCACCTAATCTGAGAAAACTTTGGGTCAGTGCCTTCTTTCACCCTGCAGATATCCAATGGCTTTAGGCACAGTAGTACTTGGGCAATTTTTACATACCAAAAAGTCCTTTGCTACTTTTTAAGAAAAAACTCCAGGCAATTTATAAATTGCTGGGTACATCCTGGGCACAATAAAATTTCTACATTTCCCCCATGAGATGACTTATAAAATCAGTTCCACTTATAAATATAAACCAAATATAAATATATTTGGTCTTCACCTTGGCCCAACTTACTTACGTTGTATGAACGTTTCATTTAAGTGCGGGGGGGGGGTAAGTACGTTTTACAGAGAAACAAAGGGGTCTATTTATGAAGCAAGTTCTCATTTTGGTCTGTGTTCCTGGATATATTCACCCCCTTGATTTGGGCTGGTGATCATTGTCAGCCAGATACAGTTATGGGAAATCCGATGTTTTAGTACAAGTAGTATGGTTAAATCTTCTGGTAAGGACAATTTGTTTCTTGTAAAATGCCCCGTTTAATTTTAGAGCTATTTCTTTTCCCTTCCTGTTCTGTCTCCAAAAGGGGAAGTTAAAGTGCAGAAAAAGGGACCCTGACAGAAAGAAATGTACTGGTAGGGACTCTTAAGTCCTTAACTACTGTGTCCAAACAAAGAAGAAACCTTTTAGCCATAAATATGTGTTTTTCTGTAGTTCTAAATTGTTATTCCCCTCTTCAGATAAAATTAAGTTTGAAAAAGGCCTCCGTTATCCAAAAAAAAACTATAAACATGCCTGCCTAAAATAAATAAAAAAGAAATAAATAAAAGACCTAGATAAAGGTTGTGCGGTGTTGGGGGGCTGTACCTGCCATATTCTATCCATAATAAAAGAAACATGTTGATTTTTTTTAATTGCAGTGGGGAAACCATGTGAAGATTTGCTAAGACTTACATGATGTTAGTCTGGTAAGGTTAGGTGGTTTTCACTGTGCATAGAGGGAATTAAGTTGGAACATCTGACTTATTAGAGGATGGTGTAACAATCTTATAGACCCTAAATACTGCTGTGTTCATTCAAGTGAATTTATGTTTCCATGTCTCAGTCCTGCAGCTGCCATCCACTTACAGGGCATTGATCCTCAGTGGTGGTTAATAACCTGTGATATTCCTTTTGATAAATAAGTTGTAGGCTAAAACGTTCTTCTTCATAGGCAAAAACATGCCTGTTTCTAACTCAGTATGTGAACAGTGAAATTATGCATGTATTTATGGCTGCATTATTAAACCAGAACTGTTTCATAGTTAGGGGAGTTGGGAACCTCATTAAGCCTTGCATTCTAAAGCTACGTACACACGTCAGATTTTTATCGCCCGATAATCGGCATCGGCCAATTATTGGGCGAAAATCTGCCGTGTGTACAGTCGTCGTCGTCCATCGTCCGAAAGACCGTCCTGCCGGATCCACGGACGATGGACGACAACCGATCCTAATGAAAAGCAAGGGGAGAGCGCGCAGCAGGGTGCCGCTCCGTCGCTCTCCCCCTCCCCTCTCCATAGAGCATGAACGGTGCTGTATGTACAGCACCGTTCATGCATCGTGCACTCCCTTGTCGTTGGAAAGGATTGTGAAAGATCCTTTCCAACGACAAAAATTGCACGTGTGTACGCAGCTTTAGAGTCTCTCATTACCTGGATCTTACTACATAAAACACTAACCATACAGAGAAAGATGGTTGGACCTGCACTGGTTAGGGAGGTATTTTTATTTTATTACAGATTGAACCTTACCGGTCTCCTCTTTTTATTAGTAAATTTTCTAATCATAGTGCTTTTAAAATTCAACAATTACTAATAATACTAATATTAATATTATATCCAGAGGATTTCTAAAAAGGCGATGGGTTCAGTGTGAGCCTGCTGATTATGATCATGTTATTTTGCTTACTTATGTGGGAAAATGTACCTCTCAAATGATGTCTCACTTTTTCCAATGTGTGATGTTTCAGCTGTGAAACAACATCTGTTATTTTATAGCAAATGGCACTCTGCCCTTCAGCTGCTCCCCTTTCCAAGGTGAGCTTGGAGATAATTCTCCCTAAAAGGCAAAATTTTGTGCCTTCAAGAAAGTGATCTGAATACTCTAGAAAGAGGGAGGTACTTTATTTCCAATCCAATATTTATCTAAGGCAGGGCATTTGACCACTACAGAGAAGAGGATGTACAGAATGTAGACACCTACGACTGGTTGTAATAACTTCTGATCCTATTTCTTTCAATTCCCATGGTGGCCATTGTGTGTTTGCCTTTTCTTTTTGTTTTGTTTGTATGTTTGTTTTTTTTCTTTTGCTACCATTGTTAAACTTTACTTTGAGACATTGAGAGATAAACTTCTGTAACTGACCACAGGCTTGCTTTTATTGAAAGTTAAAAGTTATATTAAGACACAGTACTCACATTGGGAATTTATATGATGCCACAAAAAAATTGCATTAATAAAAATATATATATTAAATTTTTCCTGAAAAAAGTGATTGTGCAGTCAAACTATTTAGAGGTTGCTGATGATAATTTTCACTATTTCTAGCAGATCCCTGGAGGGCATCGGGGCAGCTACAATGTCATCTTCCTGCCTTTAGGAAGACTACATACCCCATGAATTATGGTATTGGTGTCCATGGATGTGGGTGTTAACACTTAGTCTCTGCTATCTACAGAAATGAAAATGAGACAAAATGAATTCACAAGCATAAAGGATGCAATTTTCTTATGTGAACTAAAGTTCCACTTTTACTTTTTTGGATCAGCCAGGGCGTTATTGCAGAAAGGTGTAGACGATGTCCCTTCTGCAATAATACCTCTTCCTGTCTGATCACTCTTTTAAAATTGATTAGCTGCACATGCAAGTTTGTTTTTTGTTTTTTTCACACACATTTATTATTGTAACCATATAATTTTTTTTTCATTTCCCGGCCATGTACAACTTACTCAGGGCATAAATTCCAGCTCTTGGGTATTCAAGTGTTCATAAAATTTCAATTTGTGCACTAAATTCTCATTGGGTAAGAACCAGTTGTTTTTTTTCTTTACAATAGAAACAACCATATTGTGACAACATACTATGACAAATGCACCGAACCTGAATACTTTTTCAAACCAGAAGATAGTGGTTGTGTGTAGGTTAGATAGGTGTGGCTGTTACCATTAATTGCAAGTGGCATCTAATTAATACCAAACTATAGATTAAAACACCTAAGGGAAATTTTGTCAGTGTTATTTATAGGTTAAGATATTATAAGTGATATAATGTTGAAAGAAATCAGCAGCTTAGTTTACCATTGTGTCTGTTCTCACAAATCTGGACATCCCTAGAGTGACAGTAATAGGTTTTGTCCTGTTCTTTTTCTGTAGCCGTTGTCTGAATTTTTATTTCTTTCTTGTTACTCATCTTTTCTCCTTCCTTAAAAGGATTTGATTGCTTCAGATAATGTCCCGTCAGTTCATATTATATCTGTGTGTTTTGTTGAAATGAATTGCAGTAAAAATAGAAAATGAATAACCATTGGAAGTTATTGTGTGATGGGGCGCCACATTAGCCAGATCATTTTTACCGTTTTGAATCGATTACATTAATCATTTACTGTGCTTGTCCAGTTTGTAATATAGCATTACATATTTTCAGCAGGTAAGAGAAATAATTCTTAAGTATTCTTCTGTAGAGTTTGACAGACTTTTTTTTTTTTTCTCTCTGACTGCAGTATGGATGGAGCCGATTTGTGCTTTGAAATCGTAAAGCGCGCTGATGCCGGCTTTGTATACAGTGAAGCTGTTGCCAGGTATGTGACTACCATCATTGTTTAAATGGCAATACTGACACTTTCCTAATGTTTGTAGCTCAGTAAATTGAATTTAAAACAGGAATAAAAACAATAGTTAAAAAAAATATATATTTTTATAAAATCAACCTCTATTTTGCCTACAGTGGTTAGGTTCACTTGGTAGCAGGCAGGTAAATGTTTCCCTGCTGCCAGAACCATAAGAAACTCCTGTTTAATTTCCACTTCCTGAAATCTTGGGAATTTCTCCTGTGCTCTGTTAAATTTCTTTAATATCTGATCATTTTATTTAAGTGAAGTGAAGTGAAAATCATTTTTGGACACTGCACAGGTGGACCAGACAGAATCAGAGAGCTTGTATAGTAGAGGAGATCTTTTACTGAGGCTGTGAATCTCCAGTCTCTGCAAGCAGTCACTGTACAAAGAGGGGGCACCCTGTTGGTATCTTTATAAGGGAGCTGGGAGAAGATTTGCTGCAAAAAGTTATTGTGGAAGTGCAACATTCTTTACTGGCAGCTTCTGTCTTATTGGTTGATTTGTAAATAGTTTAGAGACACACCACTTCTCCACTGCTCTTGAACTTGCTTCTCTTGTCAAGCAGACCCCCACTGTTTTTCAAACAAATATATGCTTGTGGTAAAGCTTTTGAGATCAGTTGTAAATATTGAGTACCCGCTTCAATTTTCAGTTTTTTGGCTGTATGTGCAGGTTTATCTCCTTAAGATCTGTAGCGTAAAGTGGTAGGAAGAGGCAGCCCCCTATTCCATGTGGCCTAAAACCTATGCAGTTAATCAGAAGTTTTCAGCTTAAAGTAGAATCACAATATTGCTTGCTGTGCAAATATTGTTGAATAACCGTGGCCAGCCTGTTTGCTTAGGTGCCACCCACAGATTTTACCCAAGGTAAAAGAAAACAGATTATGTAATTGTCACCTTATGTTTATAGGTACTTTTAAACATTTTAGTAGTTAATATCCCAAACCTAGCACACCAAAATGGTTATTTGTACAGTTTTATCATGTACAGTGCTACACATACGATGATCTGATCAAATATTCATTAAAGAGAAGATTATTTGAACAAGAAAAGGGAATGTGTATCATGTGCTATGTGTAAATGATACAACCTATACCAGTAACTGGAAAGGAGTTGGTCTACATTGCAAAAGGTTTGAATAGCAAATCGAGGATACCCAGTATGGATGTTGAAGTGGATGACAGCCTTTCAGGGCATGGCATGGCATATATTTTACATGTAGTCTTTGCATTGGCTCTTTCGGAAGATGCATTTATTTGCATCCTTGTACATACTTAACTAATACACATAGCAACTGTAATCTTGTTTTGGTGTTCTAACTTTATCATTAATTTCTTGATTGGTTAGGGAAGTCTCAATATTTAACTTAAGCACATTGAACCTACCTGGTAATTTCAGGGGTTTAGATTGTCCTTTATTATATTTTCCTCCAAGTCTTTTATCTTAAACCTAGTGGTGTTTTGTATAGTTTTAATAAATTTACAAACCTTCAACCTAAATGCTTATGGCCAAATAATATAATACCTTTGCAACATTTTTTAGGTATTCAAATTTTTTGGTCTGTGTAGAACAAAAAGGATAAATACCTTTAAAAAACATTCTGTCATGTCTGATATCTAGAAATGGCAAAGCACTTTAAAAATTTAACATGTTTTCCTGTGCTTTCAGAGCTTACATGCCCGGATCACTGTAATTGCTTTCATTATACTCCGCTTGTATGAAGGTACTGTCTCTGGAGACAAGGACTAAGTACAAGGAAAGCATTCAATTCCTTTACTTGTAGGACCCTTTGTAATGGCCATGTCAGGTGTGCAGACATGGGAACTCAAGTGTACAGTTATCAGAGGTGTGGTAGGAAAAAAAAGTTCAAGAAAATTTAAGACATTAGGTGGATTAAAGGGTTATTAGATTAACAATTCACATGTATTTTGTTTATTAATAAAAATGGTGCTTTAGGAATAATTCTGCTTCTTTACAGTCATTACATGCGGCAAATACTGGAAGCTCTGCGCTACTGTCATGATAACAACATCATTCACAGAGATGTAAAGGTAAGGAAATACATTTTGTTACTATTTACTAAAGTATGAGTAGTAATATTTTGTATACAATATTACCTAGTTTAGTGTTTTAACACAGATATTTTCTAAACTGGGTAGGAAGAAATTGTTGGTGGGTGGCAGCCCCTCTATGGGTGACCCAACTCATCAGTAACCACCCAAAAAACAGCTGGGGGTTACTGAAAAGTGCTGAGTGGTACACCCGTCTGAAAGGGGCTGGGGAGAACACTGTCGCTGTAATGCAATCATTGTGACAGGTGAATGGCATTAGCATTTCATTGAACTACTAAAATCTCTTTTCCAGTGCTTTACATTTTATTTGGTCATGCCATCAGACAGTAGCACAGTGTTCCAAAACTATTACTTTGCTGGTAGCAGTATTGTTTTGTCTGTCCTTTCCATATTTTCAAAAAGCACCTAGGATTTATTGGTAATAGTCCCTTTTTTCTTTTGCTTTGCATGATCTTGAAGCGGAACTAAACTCGGGGATAATAGACTGCCCGCGCTCAGTTGATGGTGCCACAGTCTTCTCCCCCTTTTTTTTCCTTATGTGGATATTCAGCCATCTTGATTGGCCAGGCTGAGATGATGTGCACAGGAGTTCACTTAGTCCCAGCACCCATAAGGGAGGTTAGAATTGCTGAATATACCTGGCAGAAACGCTGAGCTTCACATGCACAGCTCAAATTTTGAGAATTGAGCAGCAATCAGGAAGGTAAGAATACATTTTGCAGAAGAGGCATCACCTGTAATAAGGACCTGCCTGATGCCTTATATTATAGGTACATAAAATTATCCAGTGGGCATCTCCTTGCTTTTTAAAAGCAATTGCTTCCAAAAAAAATCTCTGCAATTCACATTGTTATAGGAGAGTATGGAACTCGAGTTACCCGACTTGGACTTGAGTCCAACTTAAGTCACCTGATGAATGACTTCCAACTCCACTCAGAGTTTTCCCAGGAGAGGAAGGCAGTGAGGCTTCTGTTACACAGCCTCCCCTCCCCCCCCTTTACCTGCCAGGGAGGAAGGCAGTGAGTTTTCTGTAACATAATACTGCCTTCCTTCCCGCCATTCTTGCATTCTAAGTTTTCTCCTCTGATAGCTGAAGGGGGGGGGGGGGGGGCTGTGTTATAAAAGCCTCACTGCCTTCCCCCCTTCAGCTGTTAGAGGAGAAATCAGTGAACTTAGAATGCGATCCTAGACTCAAGAACAGGATCAGAGTTCTGTTTCTATATGGGGATAAATGAAGTGACTTGACTTGGGACTGGACGTGGAAGAATTCTTAGTGACTTGAGACTTGACTTGGTGTCAGTGACTTGGGACTCGTTTTGGACTTGAAGGGTTACAACTTAGTCCAAGTAATAGACTTAGTCCAAGTTGTCCAATACGACAAATAGACACACAGTTTTTTGCATTTGTTCATCCTGATGTAAAAATAAAGTATTTTTGTACTTTCCAGCAAACAGAAGTAAAACTTTAAGCTCTGCTATTAGCTTTTTAAGCTATCTGCTGGATGCTACCAAGTCTTTTCTATGTAAACAAGATAAAAGGGAGGGGGAGGTGGCAAGGAGAGCAGCCTAACATCACTCCTTTGTAGATACAGTTCGGTGAGTGAGAGGCCTCAGCCCTGGACAGTAAGCGTGTTTCAGCATTGCCAGTGAAAATAGAGAGGAGGGGGGAAAGAAAATAAATGCAACAACTCCATAGATTTTTGCACGTTTTTACATTGTTTAATGTGCGTGTGGAAGACAGATTTACAGCATTATCTGTGTTAGTACAAGATGGGTCTGCAGTTTTATTAGATTATTAAATTTGAAATGCGTAACATCCTGCCACTTACCAGCTAAATGTGGTTAACATGAAGAAAATAGAAAGAAAAAAAGCCAAGTGAAAGATTGAGAATGTTAACTCTATACCTAAAACTGTAAATTTTTTATCTGCCTACAATACCAATTTGTTTGCTGAGTACATATATAATTGTGCTTCCAGCACCAAAAGTGTCTACTTTTCAAATGCTCACAGGGCATTATGTTCACATGTAGTAACACAATGTGCAACAGCAGATCTGATCTAGTTGCAACGTATTGCTGTGGTCTTCAGTGTGACCCCCATGCCCTGTGCAATGTGTTGCAGTGCACCACATTTCTTTAGCAGAAGTATGTGTGCATGGTGTGCTATGTGCTATACTGCTAAGAAAAGGGTGATGTGTATTTTTGTTCCATTGTGATGTGTTAGCAGCCTGTTGATAATGAATGGGCGGCCCTAAAACCCCTGCATGTTAACATGCTTATATGGATACACCGCAATAAATTTCTTAATTTTGAGCTGGCCGTGTACATCCCCTATGTCATAATATCTGGATATGGATTCATGTTGAGATAAAAGTTGCTCTTTAATCACATAAGGCTTAGTCTACATGGATGTTTTCCCCAGCGTTTAACCTGAGGCTTTAAAAGCCCATGTTTGAAATCCCCATGCATTCCAATCGGGTAAGCACACCAGGGCATTTCCTTGAGGCAATGTTTTTGAGTGTTAAAGATAACGCTTCTTGCCACGTTTTAAAAATTAAAACACAGGGTTAACACGGGAAAACGCATCCATTGATTGCAATGAAGGTGTGTTCCCACGTTTTTCGAGCGTTTTCCCATGTTTATAAGTGCTTCAAACGTAAACACGGGGAAAATGCTGCATAGACTTTTTCCAGCGGTTTAAAGGCAAGCTTATGGATACAATCGCATATAAATGCAGTAGGAAGGTTTGCATACATTTTTAAAACTGTCCATGTAGACCCAGCCTAAAGCCCAAAAAAGCTAAATTCCCATATAGATTGTGCTTATCTTTCTAGTGTGAAGTTTCAGAACACCCGGCATTGTTGCAGAAAAGCACATTGAATATATAATAGTCTCTGTGTGGTTTAAGTGTTTGACATTGCTAAAATCTCTAAAAGCTATCTCCAGATACTGTGAAAAGTCAATCAATGACAATGCTCCAAATTTTTAAAAATTGACTGCAATTAATTTGAACCCTGAAACGAAAAACACTAAGAGCCTTATTTTATTATAAAACAGGGATTCTGACATTTTCTCATTCTCTTGTGGGCATCCTCCAGGTCCATGTGTTTAAATGGCAGTAATTGATTCCCACCAGGGAATGTTTAAGGTAACGTCAGATTCACTGGTATATATATATAGAGCCCAAAACGTTTCTGCACCTGCTACAAAATAACCTGTGTGCCAAAAGTATGTACCGGGTATATTGCAAGCTGTAGCAGGCACACCAGCCTCTATGCAGCCTAAGGGTTAGAGGTGTCCCCTGGGAAAGAGGAAATATTAATACAACTTAACATTAAAAAATCTGAATGGTGCAAAGATAAAACAAATGAAAAACTGTTTTGTTGTCATTAACCTCTATACCCTGTGATGTATTCCAGTCTACAAAAGTAAAAAGAAAAGCTGAGCCACATAGAGAAGGAGTCTTCAGGATGTCACCAGTTACAGATCCTCTTTTTTTTTTTTTTTTTTTGCATCTGTTTCTGCAATGTAGATATAGCTCTTACGGCTAGCACTAAAAATGTAATCTGGTCTTTATGAGGCTCTGAAAAGCCAAGTGTGTCTCCTTGACTAAAAACTGTTAACTCAGCTAAGATTTCTAGTTCCGCAGCATTACTTTGTGAATGCAGCATGCCCACCAATTTATAATAAGTTGTTCACAATATCCAGAAATCTTACCACAGACTTCTTTTTCTGTAGCAGCCTTAACATATATCTTTATTTCTTGCAAACAGTATTTCCTCCATATAGCACTACTAGAAAAATAGCTATACAACATATGCAATCATTGCTGTATTTGTATTTTGCCTTGACTTTTTATACATATATATTTACATGTTTTTTACAGAACTGTTTACACAGTGTTAGATTTGCTTTTGTCCTGCATTTTGAAATCTAATGAATTTGGGCAGAAGTTCAATAAGCAGCTTGGTTTCCCAGTATATATTTTCTGACATACAGTGCATTTTTTATATTGTTGCACTATTGCTGTTTATAAATATTACAGAGGTAATTTACCTGGATTTTACTGCATTTCAATGGTTTTAGCCACAGCTTTCTTCTGTCGTGGTGTACCTCGTTCTCCCAGTCAGCTTATATTCTGTAATTGAAAGTTTGTTGGCAGTTGAATCTTCTTTTTGACCCTTGGAAGGCTTTTCAAAGAAATTTCGGATAGCCTTCTGAAAAGCCTCATCTAAGCAAAAATATACAATGGGGTCTGTGCAACTTCTAAACTCTGCTAAGCACAGGAAACAATTTTTTATTTCTACTATCACTCTTAAATCTTGGCATCCCTGCAAATGGTGGTATCCCACAAAGAAGAATTTTATCAGATGGTAAGGAGCAAAACAGACAAGTAGTAAAACCATGATGACTGTAATATTTTTTTTAACTTTCTTGTGAACCAAATGCTTTTTCTCAATACAGCTGTTGTTCTGCAGCTTTTTTATATGCTTTAAGAAGAACCCATAAAACAATACTACAATGAAGAAAAACAGGAAGAAGCATGAGGACTCTGTAATTGATGAGATATCTGACCTTCCTTGGCCAAATTCAGCTTCAAAGGAGCAACATGTGTCGAGTTCAGAGTTCTTTTTCATTAGGAACAATGTAATACTTGAGCACAAAAAACTGATCCACACACAAGCACAGAGATAGCCAGCAAATTTAGTGTTCCGGAATGTTTTTAAGATTTGATTAAAGAGGATCTTTTCATATGTAGAGGCAGATTTGTCCTGTTCTTGCTCTTTGTATCGCACAAGAGTAGCGTAGCGGCTAATAGCAATCCAGCAGAAAATGGTTACACTAACACACATACTGCAGTGTGTGAGGATGTTTGTGATTTGCAGTATCATGGAGCATTGTGTAGAATTGTAGGGCACATAGAGTGTATATCCATAAAAAAGAATCTGGAATGGCATTCCAGTAGTCACAACCATGTTGGAAACGGCAAGATTCATAAGATAAATATGCGTTGATGATCTGCGGCTTAGTCTGCTAAAAAACCAGAGCGAGATGACATTTCCAGAAGCACTAGGTAAAAACATCAGCCCATAAAGTACAGGTAGACCAGTGGTGGACATGGCACTGAAAGAGACACATGTATTGTTGCACATGCTTTCCAGAGGCTACCTAAAGGGAGCAAAAAGAGTGAAAACGTCTTTGTAGGGTGTAATGTAGTTTCATGTACAAGTAAAAAAAAAAAAAAAAGTTTTAAAATTTACTGTATATAGTCATCTTCAATGTGTAAAATATATGTTCTTTTACAATTCTGAATTACCTGAATAAATGAAATTGGTTAGGACAGGGTTAAAACAGAGGACCTGATGATCGTCTGTTTCGTATATGTCTTTGTTTTGTCAGTCATATTTCCAGCACAAACTAGAAAATGAAACCTGCTATGATTAACAAGGATGTATTTCCCTTTGAACATTCTTGAATATTACCACCCTATTCTAGGCAGGACCTCCGATCCATATACCACATTTATCATTGGACAAATCTAGCATTAAGTCCAAATCTGTGAGAATTTCTTCAATGAGGACATTTAAACCCATCATTTAACAGTTCCACCTGGTTGCAAACATGTTGAAAAAATTGCTTTATACACGAGGGGTATATTTTTAAAGAAACTTGGTCTTATACCTATATTAAAGTCCACACTTAATAAAGTCCATGCAATACAGTTTGTAGTCACAGTCTTTTTATACTTTCAAACACATTCGATCTGTGTCAAATTTATTTGCCCTCTGTGTTTTCCCCCATGGGGGGGTTGAAAAAGATTTGTACTTTTTTTTTTTTTTAGAGCAAGTTATAGTGAGTCTATTTTGTAATGACTGATTTAACAGCATAGTTTTCTGTGATTAAAACACAGCATACGTTCACAAAGGTAATTTTTGGAATCTCAAATCTGTTATAAGATGTCTAAAACCTGTTTAAAAATATGCGTTACTTACCAGCAGTGATGGTTAGCTCCTAGCACTTTGCATGAACTGAACTGAAAATGCAGAAACGGTGCTCCTCTTACTTGTAAGGAAACAAATGTTGCTTATTAGGCTTATGATGTTGTGTAAACTATATTGAAAGTGGAACTGCAGTTACAAACGCATCTGTGTTTAAGTGCATCATTAGTGCATTAAACTTTTAAAGTGTGGTAACCCAACTGTTACCTAGAATATAGGAAGCAGGTTAAAGCAACTAGTCCCTTAGACAACAAATAGGTGTCTTCTGACTGTTAGGTCAAATAATTAAATGCAATTTGGAAACCTAAAGATATTTTGTACAACGCTGGTGTACGGAAAGCCCCTAGAAATGTGTTGTCTTGTTTTTGTAAATAGCCTTATGTTTTTTGACGTCAGCACAGCCAAGATAGCATTCTTTTTTTTTTTTTTTCATCCCTTATGTTAGGAATTTGTTTTAGTGAGGTTTTTAAAAGGTTAAATACTTCTAGCTTATTTCATCAGAACATTAAGGGGTGTATTCATAAAGTAGTAGATCTGACATGCACATACCTCCACAACATTTAAAAAGGATGAAAAGAATGCAAGCGTGGCAAGTAGTTGGCATGATCAATTTAATGTGAGGAAAAAATGAGCATCACTTAATTCAGTGTTCAGTAAGTGACCCTTTAGGAACTTTCATATTTGCTGCTTGTGCAGAACTTTAATAACTTTTTGTTACTAATTAAACGGCAATGAAACTCTTGAAAATAACTTTTGGGGTGAGATAAACACATATATAATCCATAACATAAATATATATATATATATATATATATATATATATATATATATATACACAATAATACATACAGCGCTCAACTTTTTTTTTTAAGCTGGGTGGGAAGAAATTGGAGGCGGTTGGTAGCACCTGTATTGTGACCCAACTCTTCCGTAACCACCCAAAAACAGCTATGTGGTGCGCCCGGCTAAAAGGGGCTGTGAGGGGTGTGTGTTAAGGATTTTTTTATATTGCCAATATTTTGGATTTTTTTTTGTAGTATTTAATACCATATATCTGTATGTGGAAGGAATTTATGCTATTTGTTTAATATGTATTATTTTTATTGCATTAAAAGAACTGCCTGCACGGAGTTTTTTTTTTTCACTTTAGTTATGTTTTTAATTAGACTCTCTGATTGGGTAAATAGGGTGTGGTCATCCCTAATAAATCCTTTTGACTCTCCTCCATCATCAAACATTGATCATTGGGTAAGACAGAAACAGTGGCCATTCAGAGAAATACAATTACTCTGAGGATAATGGTACCATCTAGTGACCACTTTCAGACTTCCAGACTGTATTTCACTGGACCAGTGTTTCTCAACCAGGGTCCTGTGGAACCCTAGGATTCCTACAGAGGTTGCTAGGGGCAACTTGAGCATTTAGCAATTTTGGACTTTCAGGTCAGTTTTAGGTGACAGCAATTATGTATTTTAGGTATCTGTGAGGATGTCATTCTTCTTGCTGGCCAGCATATCTTCCTACCGATCACCAGACTAATGTACTGTGAGCTATTGATAGTAATTATAGCAGGGGTTCCCTGAAGGGATGAACAATATTTTAAGGGTGCTCCAATGTTAATAGGTTGAGAAATACTTAACTAGAAAAATGGCAGAACCAGTGTGAGGCACAGTCATGATAGCGGAGACTCAGTAGTGTCCCTCAAAACTGTAATGAACATGAACTATGAATATACCAAACATTCTTGGTTGGAGTGTCAATCACTGACATTGAAAGCACATGGACCTTATAGAGAGACATTTATGAAGTAGTGAATCTGATATTCACCACAAATTCTCTGGTAGAGACACTATGATTTCACAAGGTGAAATTCTTCAGAATAGAGAAAGGTAGGACTCCATATGAAAAAAAAAAATTAAAAATCCCTCAGGGTAATATATGTTTTTTTATTTTTAGATCAGCTCCCCTTTTAGCTTGAATCATTAGCCTGACAGTCTAATTTGTAATCTAAACCCAGAGTGGGTGCACAGGAATAAGAAATGTGCTGAGACCTAACTTTGGCTACTACTGTAAACCTTAAGGATAAATTACTCCTTAGTGGCTGTAACAAGGGCTCACTAACTGTTACAATAATGTAAATATTTGTCTGATTGGAAACCAAACACCTTGCTGTTTAGAGCTTTGAGATTTATTTATTTTTATCATTTTATGTGTTTATAGGAATCTTGATAGTTATCATCAGGTTCTACTTTACAGTATCAAAGCCAGGGTGTGGTGTGACATTAAATACAGCAAAGCTTTTGGTCTCCAGTTAAACAAAAATGTACATGTTTGTAACATCCACAGTGGCTGTACCATGGGCTTTAATTTATATTTAATGTTTACAATTGTTGCAATCAATTTGTTAGTCAGGTCTCGGCACTCCATCTCCCTATTACAAATTAGACTGTCAGGCCTTTATTTGAAGGGGGATTCTATCTATCTCTATCTCTCGCTATCTATCTATATCTCTTGCTATATCTCTTGCTATATCTCTCGCTATATATCTCTTAACATCTCACTATCTCTCTCTGTGTCTATCTCACTATTTCTATCTTTCTCTGAAATTCTACAGCTACAGAGGTCACTTATGTCATATATGTCATTTTTTTATGTTAAATATATGTAAATATTGGGGGGTCAATAATTTATTACTACCGCCAGTGTCTAATTCTAACTTTTTAATTTGTATTCTGTAGCTTATTTTTTGTGTAACCCAACATTACATAATCTGCTTAATTCTCTCAATGTTCCCTTTGCATTTTGTGAGACCAGAAGAAAAAGTTTTGTGGTGCATGCCTGGCTTTAAAGCAAAGGGGTTTATGCAGCACATGCCCATGACCAGCATTGTAGGATCACTACTGGAAATGGGGTAAATTTACAGTTAAATGTTCTTTGAATTATAGCAATAAATGGAGTTAGATATGTTCTTTTAATCAAAATTATTGCTTATATTTTTTTGTCCATATATAACTACTTTACAAACTTTCACAACTGTGGTAACCACTCCTTTATGGAAGGTTTGCTTTAAGAAAATAAAAAGTACATACAGCTTTTAATTGGGTTTATATGAATAGTTGGACAGTTTCTTCCTGTTACACAGCAGTAAACTTTCTAAAGTTCAGCTGTATTTTTTATTGGTATTTTCCCTTTGGTTTTTAATAGTTTTACATTTTTATCAAACTTGTAAAAGGTAGATGGTAGGTCACCTAATGAAGATAAGTGTTAGCAATATTATGCTGATCTTTAGAATCAGATTAAAGGATAACTAAAGTAATAGTCCTCACGTTAGGAACTAATAAAGGGCAATAAGCATACAGTTCTATATTGTGTTTTTTGTTTTATTTTTTTTTTTTTAATTGTTTTTGCCAGGCTTGCCCAACATTTGACCCGCGGGCCCGAGCTATCAGATCCGGCCTTCTCCTCTCTTTGCTCATTGTCTTGTGGATGATGGGGCACCCTCATCTTCCATGTATCTCTGTCCAGATTGTGCTGCCAGCAGGGGGAGCTGCTTGTACTGTGAGATAATCCCAGCAGCAGCATGAGAGCTGTGTTTATTCTTCTGTCATTATCCCCATGTATAAATCTGCATATCTCCTTTACTGATTATAATAGAAATGTAAAATTTTCAGGGTGCACAGGGGGACCTAAGAGCTGCTACTAAACTAAATTTAAGCCCTGTAAACATAACAAGTTGCCAGATACAGGGTCACAAGCATAAAATCCTAACAACAATCAGGAAAATTTTCACATTTAGTAGGAAAATTTCAAGACCAGGGTCCCCAAATTGAGTTGGCATGTTGGGGACCCCCTGGGGTCCACTCTCATGGCAATGGACATTAGGGCACTGCCAATTGTCTGTGCGCTGTGGTGCCCCTTAAAGTTCACAAAACTTCATTATTGCATTCAGACTGGCGGTGAGGTTGCGGTGTGGTAACCCCTAATCGTGGCATGGAACCCCCCCTAGAGGGAGACGCACAGTACCACTCACTGCCGCCTGCAGTCAAATCCCCAGACGCTGCAGTGCGGGGGACTTAGAGGCTGTGAACTGCATTTCTCTGGAAGTATCCATTTCAGAGATTCTTGATTTGTCATCTTTTATTTGGTGCATGTATATTACGATAACTAGAAATAATTCAATTTAATTTTAAATTAAAACTATTGTAGTTTTAAACATACATCTTTAATGTTTGTTTGCATTGTGGCCCGTGAGTTCTATCCCAATGTCAACAGCGGCCCCCAGATGAAAAAAAGGTTGGGCACCACTGGTTTATGCATTAGATCTGTGTAGAGCAGGCATGGGCAAACTACGGCCCAATGGGGATGTTTCTTCGGCCCTTTGGTTGTTCCGTGGCTCTGGCCCATGCCACCCCGAGCAGGGTCAGGAGAAGGACCCCGCAACGGGGGGGGGGCGCACCGGCCAGAGCTGCGGAACACTTCCCCGAACCTGAGTCTGTGATGGAAGAGTGGGCGGGTTGTGTGCAGTGACACAGCCCGCCCACTCTCCCATCGCAAGCTCAGAGCCTGCGATAGGAGAGTGGTCTGGCTGTCACTGCACATAACACGCCCACTCTTCCATCACAGGCTCTAAGCTTGCGATGGGAGAGTGTGGGGGGGGGGGCTTATGCCATCATGACGACCTGTTCAGGGCCATCATGATGGCATAACCCCGCCCACTCTACCATTGACCCGGCCCCTCTGGTAAATATTTTTTAGATTGTGGCCCCTGACTAAAAAAGTTTGACCCCTGGTATATAGAGGCTGTTTTTTTTCTCACAAGTTCCTATCAGACATCGCTCATATTGGCATTGTAAAATTTCCAACTATAATTAACATATTATCATTATACACAACTGTCAAAAGAAAAAATTATATACATGATATTTTATGGTAATACAATAATCACTGCAATACCAAATTCCCATGACTTGGAATGGCAGTTCCCATAAATTGGGATGGTGCATTTCACAGAATAGTCCGCTTGATCAGACCATACACTTGCCACCAAGTTAAAGGACAAAAAAAAAGTTGTGGACAATGGTACCAAAGACTGCAAGACATGGTATTTAAAAATTAAGAGATGTTTGCAGTCTTTGGTACCATCGTCCATAAACTTTCTGTCTTTTAACTTAATCGTCTGATGAAGCAGACGATTCTTTGAAACGCGCCATCAATATACGGTAAATGCTGGCCACGTTGAAATTTGGATGATATGTTCCTAATTTGCTGAAGCTGGTCTACCCATCTGCACTGTAATGTACACTTATGTGAGATTATGGAATTTATTCTACAAGTCCTGACTTTCATTGTTTAATGAAAAAATAAAAATTGTTTATTTTTAAAAGTCTGTAAACTACTCTAAAAACTCTTTCTTGAGTATGCAGTGTAACCACAGACATTAAGGATATGCAGTTCTTTGCAAAGGATATGTGGTATTTATGGTGACTAACTGTTCTTTTTTTATAAGCAACAGAAGGAAGGAAAATATCATTAAAACATGCGATTATGATTTTTTTAAACATTTTTATTTTTTTATTTTGACTTGTTGACATTTAAAATAAGAGATTTATTACTACACTTTTTCATGATTGCAGCTCTGCTTGTGTTTCCTGAATTTACAGTATCTAAAGCTGTATACATGTACTTGAGTCAGGGTTGCTCAGGATACAATCATTCTCTAAAGCTAGGTCGGGCTTATATTCAGTGTCAGAGGGTGATGTTGCACAAAAAAAAAATAAAAAAAAAAAGCTTGGTAAGGCAAAACTAACACTGTGGGCAGATTCCTTTTTACAAAAGGGACAGACTGTCTCCTTTGCAATAAAGCAAATTTACCTGGCTGTTTGCAGTTTTTTCTATACTATATTTGTCTCCAAACTCTGAGTGTACAGTCCTGGTATTGCTCAGTCTTGTCTTCCTGACCTGGCCAATCAAGAAGTCAAGAGAGGACCCTGAAAGAGAATTGGGTGGGGTTTTTTTTGCCTACTTGATATATTAGGTATTTTTTTTTTGCTTTGATATTTTTACCAGTTAGCTGTATTAGTAAACGTAAGTGTTGAGTTAAGGTTAGGAAGCACATATCAGAGTGACATAGGCTGCTTTGAGAAGATTAAATTCATACCTTAGTTTGTTCAAAGACAATGCAGAAAGTTAATTCAGATTTTACTTTTAAATATTTTTACTTTGTGTTGTGAGAATTCTTCTTTGATTAACAGGAGTCTGAGAATATACAGTGGGTACACTGTCAGGTAGAGTAAATCCATGATGGAGATCTGATGTGTTGCTTTCACTCTTACTACCCTCCCGGCTACCTTTACAGAGAAGGCGAAACACTGTTTTACGAACACTGCTAGACAGTAAAAAATACATGACTGGGTCCAAACAGCTATTAAGAGCTGAAAACACCAACGTGATCTCATTAGTTTTATGAACTCTCTCTATCCAATAACATGAGATATTCTGAAGTTGTGTTGTAATATAAGCAATCCTAAAGGTGTGATAAGGTACAAAGCACAGGGTAAAGATAAAGAGCACAAAAAATGACTTGTAAGCAGTGTTGTTATATTTTCCAGAATTTGGTAGGTAGGCGCGCTCCTTGGAAATCTTGCGAAGATTCTTGCCTATCTTCACATATGACAGAATCAGCATAATAAACACTATCCAGAAGATCAGTACAATAAAGTAGTTAAATGCTGCTTGCCATATGGCATCTTTTCGATTTGTATAATGAAAGCAAACGTTTTCATTTGTTTGGTCCTTAATCGATTGTGTTGCAATATGAAAGAGTCCTGACAAAATTGATGCTGCCCACAAGCTGCAGCAGATCTGAATACTGCATTTTCTCCTTGAAACTTTCCGTCTTCGTTGTGATTTTTTAACTTTTATGTAGCGGTCCATACTGATGAGACCCAAAAGGACAATGCTAATGTACATGTTCATGTAAAATAAGTTGCCGACAACTTTACAGAAAACAACTCCAAGTTTCCATTCTTGCGTGATGTGATACATTATTCTGAATGGAAGACAGAATATCAGTAGCAGGTCTGCTATAGCTGCATTGAGGAGGTAAATTTGTACAGAGTTTCTTTTCTGGTGGATGCATAAAAACACATATAAAGCCAGCATGTTTCCTAACAATCCCACAATAAAGATTAAAGAATAGAAAACCACTAGCGCAACACCGAGCGATGTTTCATCCATCAAACATGTTGAAGCATTGTCCATTGATGTGGAGTGATTGGTAAGTTTGTTAAAATTATCCACAATGTAGTTTTGATTTATAGGCCTGGAGATGCAACAATTTGAAGTAGGATTCATTTTTGGACCTGTTAAGAGGGGAAAAAAAGTTTTTCTATTATTTTCCTTATGATCAAATTACCTAGCTAAATTTTCCTACTAATGGACAAAATTCCTACAAAACAATGGTAGTGTAAATTATTTTGGGACGGCATATTTTATAATACAGCCTAAAAATGTATTGTTTTACCACCCACCTATGATAGAATTACCTTATATTACCACTATTGACTTTTCTTTCGCCCAGTTTAGTATTTATACCTGTAACTAAAGCCCAACCCTTGCATATCTCACATTTTCTTTTAGTTGTGGCTGTATACTAACTCTGGTACAGATCAGTGTATAGTATTAATTTGTCTAAATATACAACTATTTGTGCAAAAGGGGAAATGAATAAAAAATAGGAACATTTTATTTTCCAGACATAACGGCTATAACATGGAAAGTAAATTCTCTCGATAAACCCCCACTTTCATATGTTTTATTTCAACTAACTATGTTACCTGCCAAAAACTGAGCACTGACCAATTTGATTGGCCTTCTGAGGCCAACATTTGTATTCCATTATATTATTATATTGTATTATTTTATTCCATCTGGTTACTCCAAGTGAAAGCTGTAGAGCTTCATGCTGACATTGTTTTTGTTTTATTTTACGGTCATGTTCTATACAACTGTATTTAACCACAAACTGGTCAAAGAAAATTTTTCTAGTGGCACTAAATATCAGCCGTATGATGTGGATGTTCTGCCTGCACTGCAGGAAAAGTGGGTGTAGGATAATGGCCTTTTCACATATGAACTCAAACAGCATAGACTTCTCACCATGAAAGAAGGCAGTGTGGTATGAATTCTTACCTTAGAGGTATCCCGGTTATTTTCTTCCAATTTGCAGACTTGCTTAAACTGGTCTCATTATCATGAATATATAGTAGTCTTTGCAGATCGGATCCAGGTTCTGAAGAAAAAAAAAAGTGGAGAATGTATGTAGTGTTTTGCTGATAACTATAATTCTGTAAAGGTAGCACAATATATTTA
>NC_092858.1:127804535-127815025 GCF_032062135.1 Pyxicephalus adspersus
TATATATATATATATATATATATATATATATATATATATATAGTGTGTGTGTGTATCAAGTTTGTTTTTTAACTTTTTAATTGTGTGTTTATCACAATAACATGGTTCTTACTTCACAACACAAGTGTGAAAATGACTATTATTGATCTAAGCCAATAGGATGCAGATAATTTAAACGCTTAAAAGTGTAACATACATAATTGCCTGTTGAATAAAAGAACACATTTAAGTCTAAATAAAATATTTGTAATAGCAAGAATTTAATATTGAAAAAGTAAACTACCAACTTTAGACTCTAGAGGGAGAGCAGTCACATCATGATGAAACATGAAATAAAGCACTACACGGGTTGCCATCTATATATGAGAGCCATCTAAATAGAAGAGCTGTATATTAAACCATACACTCACTACTAGGAATCTACTTATTTTGCTTATTTTATTCAGATTTGATCTTTTTGTTTTCCTCTTTATATACACCTAGTATAAGAGACATATTTACAAAGTAGTTAATGACCTTCAGAAAAACATTCTGAACAGATAAACTTCAAGTTTTAAAATACAGTAGTCGACTTTTTATTTACTTATTTATACATGTATGCCCCAATGGATAAATTAATTTTTCTTATGCTCGTTGAAGGACACTAACAATTTCTTCTTGGTTTGTATTGCCACATGCAGGATAGTATGTAATGGAGTAACCTCCATTTTTTAACACATCCCTATGCACATTCAGTTCCTGTCAGGGCAGAATTAGCCACAACAGCATTGTTTATCAGGGCAGCCTGTGAGATGCTTCTTGGCAGGAATTCACATGACTATCCAGACTTTCTCACTCAGTCACTACATTTCTTTATGGGCTGCTTATTTGCTTAATTGCCTCTTATCTACTTTTATTTTCAGTACAGAGTGGTGGCTAGCAAAGGCAAGAGATTAGTCCCCAGGGTAGTTCTTTGTAATACCTGCAACCTCCTATCTATGCCCCCGTCTTTCTATCAGTCTTCTGGGTCCTGGAGTGCCCTCTTTTCCTTGGGGGAGTCAGTCTTTTATATAACTGTGGATGGGTTTTCTACCTGCATTAAACAAACTATCCCGCTCTCCTTCCAAAATGCAACCAACAGCCCTCTCCCTGTCTGAAGGGTTGCACGACGAGGATAAGCTCCTGAAGAATCTGATAACCTTAAACCAGCAGTCCTTGGACCTGCTCAGTCCAGCAGTGATTATTTGTCCTCTTCTGTACTTTTACAAGAATGATGGCCATTTTGGATACAAGACCTTGCAATCTGATGTTTAATCTGACTGTTGGGGCTTTGCTTGTTTCTATGCTTTATCTTTTGTGGATGCTTATTTTTGGCATCCTTTGTGTTCAAAATATAGGATCTTTACTGTGTCCTTCAATGGATGGATGGGACAACTTGATTTTTGTACTAACTGTAAAATCCTTGTCTCTGCATCCATCCAAGCAGCCAGCACATGCCCTTTTTAGGTTTTGTTTGCCATTGTTGTTGTTTTAATGTAGTCTCATTCACTGTTTCAATGTAGTTTCATTCACTGCTTGTTGTTAACTGTGGCTATGTTAGGGAATGGGGTCTTCGTCCATGGATCCTCAAGCACGGATCCATGAAGGACATTGGATGGTTGCTGTACACGTCGGATTCTGGTACAAGACGAGCCCTGAGGCTCGTATCGGATGAGAATCATCTGACGTGTACGTAGCCTTACTGTCTAAAATCTGTCGGCATTGTCAAGTCTGACCGCAATATTGAAACTCATGTTTATAATACTTCTACGGAATAAGGAAAAAGAAAATGTGTAACACATCAAAACTGCATACTTTTAATAATATTTTGCAGCTGTCATTACACCAAATGCAAATTAAGTGGTTATGGTTGGTCATATACTATTAAATGATCTTTTGTGCAAATAGGCCATCTATGTTTATATAACAAACTACTGGTAGTCCTCATTTACTGACTTACCTGCACATATGACTGGCTCTTCTCATGAGTACACTGTACAAGAACTGTACAATGTACAGCTGAGCAGCATCTCCTCTAGTCATTGGGCTCCAACTTAATACCTCCTTTGTTATCCTCTGCAATCCGGATCTGCAGACTATCCATGCAGCGCCTGTCAGTGACAAGTTTACTCTTGCAGCACTGCAGACCAGGTCTTTACTGTGCTCCTCGCATAGCTACCAATTTACTCAACGACCACGTTGCTTGAACAGAACCTGGTAGTTAAGTGGGGAACATCTGTATTGTCTCACCTTGAGACACCTACTTGTGGGACCTGAGTATAAACCTAGATTTTTTTTCCCTAATGGTATTTTAAGTTAAAAAAAACTTGGTTTAAAATAAAAATACACACTTTTGTGTGTGTGTGTGTGTGTGTGTGTGTATATGTATCTTTGTGAGAAAATATGCAGATGTGATACTGAAAATGATAATGCAAACACTACGGCCCTACTAAAAACACATAGATAGGAATACACACAATACAAGTGAAGTACGCTCTATTTTTAGTATTTGCCTGTAGTATCTTGCAACTATAAAAGGAACATGTGTTGGTGTGAATATGCAAGTAAACTAAAAAGTAATTTGAGAAAGTTGGTATCTGTGATTTACGTTTACAAAAGTTTTAGTATAACTGCAGCCAAAATGTGAGGCATGGATTGGATCCTCTGTACAGTATTTTATCAATTTAGACAAAAAAGAGTAAGTCCTGTTTGACAAAATTATTATACTGACACAGTACAACATTGCACTGTAAATATTCTTAAAGTATACATTTTTAAAAGAACAATTTCTGTAGCACAATATTGTAATAGGCTAAAACCATATACAATCTGATCGTTGCAAAACTGCATTACTCCAAGAGCAACATTTTCCATAGGCTTTAGGTGCTCAATGTCTTAAATGATTAAGAAAACATTTAAATACTAGCAGGGAAGAAAATTACATCTTATTAGACTCTTAAATAAGTTGCATGTTGCATCATATAGCTAATTATCAGATAAAATGCTCGGGTGATACATTGAAAATGATTGCAAAAATGATTCAAAATGTTGCAGTGCATATGGTAATTCAATTGTAGCTTCATTTTGGGAACTTGCTTCAAGCAAAGAACATTTTCAGCAAGTACAGAAAATACCTGTAGTTATTCTAGAACTGCAGTGTCCTTGTCACTTCCTGCGAGTTGCATAGACAGCATAAATGATCTCTTTTGTAAACTACTTGTCCTATCAATCCAGTATGTAATGGAGATGAATAAAGGCAGGCATACTTGAAGTCTAGTCTGAGTAACCGCCTGACTTAATTCCATAGATACCATGGGGAAGTGAGCATAAATACAAAAGGGCAAGAAGTATGTTATTTGCTGAATTGCCAGATGCTACCAGGTGAAATGAAAGGAAAAGAAAATGAATGCACCCGCCTCATTAAGGGACTTCTGACCTGCAGTATTCAGTCAATTTTAGTTTTAACAGTGCCTTTGGTTAAAATTGATATACTTTTAACAAATGACACATAAAAATTATATGGTGTTCTCAAAATCTAAATTAGTCTTTCTTTTTCTCTCTTAAAAACCCTTAAAATAATTTGCATTGGTAGCCAGTAGAAAGAATAGTCCATTAGTAATCAGAATCCTAAGTGTACAGACATCTAAATAGGTATTTGGTTTCATGCACCTGGGTTTATCAAGGGGATTTGGCCCAGCACCTATAAAGGCACCATCTATTGTTATGTTAGGCTATCAGTCTTAAAGGTAAAATGAGCTGTAATTGGATTTGTCGGTGTAAGAACGATCTAAAGCACCCCCAAAAGTCCACAAGAGAATGAGTCAAAAAAAAAAAAAAAAAGTAATGGAGTGGAGTAATGGACTCCAGGGGAAAAAGAATGGGTTTTGAACTGGCTCAACCAGAATTCTGATTTAAATCCTATCAAAACATACTGTTCATGGAAGGAACCACAAAAACATGAACTAAAACAATACAACTGAAGTAATTTTGCACTTAGAAAAAGTTATCACAAATTTCACAAACTCAATGTCAGAGACACCAACTTTTGAGGATAACAGTGCTGGAAAATTTCCCCAAACACTTCCTATTCAGTGTAATTGGGCAGTAGTTGCAAGGAAATCTCTTCATCAGGGGTACACTTGGCTGTAAACACCCAACACATAGTTTAATAGACCTTCACCATCTAAAACAAAGAATAATTTCCAGACACACAATGAAAATAAATCGGTCTCTGTTACCCTATTTCTTCTCTTTTTTCCTTTTCCACACTTTGAAACAAAATCGTATATTATGCAATAAAAGGAGCTTGTAATATGCATTGCTGTGAACAGTTATGGATGGAAAAAACATTTTATCCTAACTGGGGTTTGGATGTTGATTACTGAACATAAATTTGTTTTTGTATGTTTCATGTGAACTAATGTGTACTTAGCATTTTGCATAACCATTTCTGCTGGTTTAGATGATTTATAGTTCACATTTAAAAAACAAACATTATCATTTATTTTGCATATTTAAGATAGAAAAATCACTGACCTTCTAAAAGTGGATCTTCATGCAGCTTTTCAGTTTTTCCTTCAGACAAGCTCACAATCATGTGAAAATCATACTGCACTTTGTGGCATCTGCTTCCTTCTTCATACGGCTAAAATATGCTGCGTAAGGTGCATCTCTGCAAAGAGTGATTTTGAAATGTCCAATTTGTTATGTAATGAATCTAGGAGTGTTGATTTACATTCAGTAGTTTACTTATAGTCATGAGCATGAGTTTCCTCTAACCTTATGCAAAAGTAACCCATGTTCATTATATAGATGCTGTCCATCTCTATCTGAGGAATAAGGAGGAGACACTTCCTGCCTTGTATTTGTAATATACTTCTAGCAGGTGAAGCTTAGTAACTGAAGTAAAAACTAAGTAACCGAAGTAGTAACCAAGTAAAATAGTCTTTTGTTTAGTAGCTTTATGACGTTATAGCAGACCAGCTTCCAGGTTTATCTGGAGGTTTTTCTGAAACTTTTTGCATATTTATACTTTTTTGCTACATAACCATGTCTAGCTACTAGCTTTGATTTCCTAAAACTTATTTATTTCCTACCTTTTATTATCTGCACAAATTGTTGTATAGCAATTGGATATACAGGAAAAAAAAGATGTCTTTTGGTGTTTTTTTTTAACACTTCTGTTGCCAGATCACATTTTCTCTTTTATTACCCACTCTGCCCTTCTGGTTGTTGGCTTAAAGAGCTATTAACCACCCGGGCGGTTAGCCCGATCTTGGTTCAAGGTAAGTAAACTTGCTACAATCCTTTACCCCGAACCAAGGTCGGGGTAGCTAAAGGTATAATCAAGCGTTATATTGCAATCCGATTGTCATACAACAAGGTATGACAATCGGATAACAACTGAAAAAAAATACTTACCTTGTCCCCGCAGCTCCTCCGGAGACGTCTTCTCTCTTCTTTCTTAATCCGGCGCGTGCAGTGACGATCTCCGGGGTTTCCCGGTGATGTCGCGGCATGCGTCGGTGCGGGAGGCGGGGCGGGAAATTCAAATAACTTTACATTGAACTCAATACAAAAAAGCTGTATTGAGTCCAATACAAAAAAAATCTCTATATAATATATATATAATTGTATTATATAAATATTATATAAGCTACTGTACATTACACTATTTTTTTTAAAGATTTTTTTTTTATGTTTTATTAAAAAAAATGTATTAAATTTATAAAATTTTGGACATATTTCGGTGAGTTATGCGATATTTCGATGAATTATAAGTAATTATTGAGTAATTTCGGTGAATTATAGCCTACAATCTAAAATAAATTTCCATGCAAAAAATTTAACACTTTTTGCATGGGAGTTCGGAAAGAATTAGAACACCCGGCGTTCGCGTACGCGTCCCTCGGCGATCCCTGATGATGTCAGTGCATGCGCCCGTCGACGGGGGTCGCAGCGGGAAATTCAAATATTTAATTTTGTATTGGATTCAATACAAAGTCCTGTATCCAATCCAATACAAAATAATACAAAATATATTTATGTTGTCTATAGGTATGTGACGTTGGACTGTTTTAAAATTTACCACACTAGGGAGGTGTTTTAGAAAAATATATTACTATACAGTATACCGAATTATTGCATTTTCAGTATTTTTTATTTATGTATTCTTGTTTAAGCTGATTTTTGTGCTTTTTATTTAATTTTAATAAAGGTAAATTTATTTATTTTTTTTACATGATTGTGTGTTTCAAACTTTTTTTATATTCATGATATCTACTAGATAGACCCTTGTTCGGACATATTTCTGTAACTTACAGGTCTACAATTTAAAAAAAAAAAAATAATGAAAAACAGTGTATTTCCTATTTTTCAAATGCTTTGAGTGTCATAGCTATGGTATTGATATTGAGCAGGGTATGTATAGGTTAAAGAACCTGCAAAACGCAGAACTGTAAAAAAAAGTTATTGATGATATGGTGCATAAGTAATTCCATGGTGTCCTTTTTGTTTTGTTTTTTGCATAGCCACATTGTGTACTTCTTGCTTCAAAAGAAAACTCTGCCCCAGTCAAGCTCGGAGGATTTGGTGTTGCAATACAGCTGGGGGAGTCTGGCCTTGTAGCTGGAGGTAAGAACAATTTACAGTTAATGTAGTTAGTAAAGATTTGATGCTCTAATTATTATGTATTTTTTGTGAGTGAAGAAAGCAACCTTTGCATGTAACTGGATACATTGTGTATTATTCAGTTAGGCCCTGTACACACATCAGATGATTCTCATCCATTATCCTTTCAGTGCTAGTATCGGACAAGTATATGATATGTGTACAGCGGCCATCTGACATTGTTCTGGCGGATAAATGAACACCAAATGACCATAATGCAAGTAAGCGGGAAAGCGCACAGTCGGGTGCCGCACGCTCATTCTCCCTCTTCCCCTTTCCCTAGAGCAGAACAGCGATGTATGTACAGCCGTCCTTCAGTCTTTTGTCATTGGAAAGGATTGTGAAAGATCCTTCCCAACGACAAAAGTCTAACACATCCTTAGGTTTTATTGCTGTGTGTGATTAGGGCGGAGAGATTTCATCTCACATTCTGTACCCCATGTTAACAGGTAAAAATGATGCATGTGCACCATTTTTATTTCCATTGCAACACAGAAATATTACATCACTGTTTTATACTTACTGCAAATACCTATACTTATACTGCAAAAAACTGAGGTGAATGTGTCCTAAGCATCCTGGCATATTTTAAAAGCAAAGGAGCACCTGCCGCTCTTGTTCATACTGAAAGTAGGTTGTGAAAAACCAAAATTGTAATCCTCTAAAGTCAGTTTATATTGAATATGAAGTATAATGAATGCTTTACACATTTACAGTGCATTTTGCTAAAGTGGTCAACAGGTAGCATTCCACTATTAAAACAGAGAATACCATGGGTAATAATAAAGAACAGTGGTTTACCCCAACCCCCCCCCCCCGTTTCCTTTTTTCAGACTACCTGTCAGACAGATTTTCTGCTTATCGCAACTTTTAAAAGTATTGATAGGCCGCTGAAATGTAAAGTCCCGTACAAAAGTTCAGATCCGTATTAGTGTAGCTGGAAACAATCTTTTATGATAGTTTCTATTAATGGATACCAAGCAAGCTCTGTACATCCAGTGAGTTCTATGGGGAGGATGAGTGAGGGGCATGTCAAAGTGATGGAGGAAGGCACAGTGACTGTCCTGATTTGGTCATTCACCAATCCACTAGAGCAGATTTACACAGCTGTACATGTGCCAAATATTCAATCAAGATGAGCAGGACTAGTCATCTCAATGATTATGGTATAACTATTCTCCAATTTTGGAAACCTAATCACCAGACAAACCTTTTCCCAGCTATATTTATTGCATGGATAAAATGGCAAATGGGTTTCCCAAAAAAAAGGAACAAACAAGATATAAAAATATTCCCTAGTATTTCCGTCATTTCATAGCTCATTCATAAAATGTAGGGCAAGGTGTATAGCAATTAGCACAGTATTGCCATGTTTCCTATAAACATCATTTTTAACTTCCTAGTCAGTGTTTCTCAACTAGGGTTCCCCCAGAGGTTGCTAGGGGTTCCTTGAGCAGTTTGTACTTCCCAGGACAGTATATCTGACACCTGTTATCTTTTTAGCTATCTGTAAGGGTGACATTCTTCCCACTGGGCAGCACTGTAGGAGGCATTCTTCCCAATGGACACCAAGCTAATATGCTGTGAGCTGTGGATATAGTAATTATAGTAGGGGTTCCTTGAAGAACGTTTAGGTATTTAAAACAGCCCTATTATATTTTGAAGGCTCCCCCTCCTAGAAAGGTTGAGAAGCACTGCTTTGAGTATTAGTAAGGTTTATGGGTTTGTACACCCTTATAGCCCTTTTATAAGGATCCCACTCACACTGTAACTTCTAGCTCTCTCTTTTACGTGCTCAATATTACTTAATAAATAACAAATAATCCTGCAAAGTTGGGAGGAAAACTTGAGCAAGGTAGGCTAAAGCTCAGTCAGTGCTAGAAGCAGAGGGAGATTGCTGTATTTTTTTTAAAGATCTCTAAGAATCCAGGGGTTACCTGCACCCACAAGTCTTTTACCCATAGCTTATATATCACTTTTGGATGCACTAGCCTTTTAATGTTTACAGAGAAATTAAAGTTTCCAGTATTTTTTTTTACCACCAGTGATTGTGTGGTATTCGGTAAACTATTTTATGTGTCAAATAACACTGTCATCTCATATTTGGGAATATGAAATCAATATACCTAATTTTGAGATGCAGAATGTATTGTTAGTCTTTAGATTTTTTTTTCAAATAACAATTCACTTGGTTACTTGACTAGTTAATGGAACTGGAAAAGAATATGTTGGTAAACCAAAATTTCATCAGAAAATTAAACATTGCTAGGACGAGGTTAAACTTTTTGGCGGAAAATGCTTTGCATGCCTTCTCTGCCAAAAATCATTTCCTCTTTCTTCTATCAATGTTTCATGTAATTTGCACTGCCTTTGCATACTTGTACATTATGTCAAAAGCCTGTCATGCCCAGCCTTTGGTTAGGTTCTCTTTGAAACAGAAACTGTCATGAATGGTTCTTAAATGCACACCCAAAAAAAGCCTAGACGTGAGTAGCATGGTGGCTTAGAGGTTAGCATTCTGGCCTTTGCAGTGCTAGGTCCCAGGTTCGAATCTCGGCCAGGACACTATCTGCATGAAGTTTGCAGGTTTCCCTGTGTTTGCCTGGGTTTCTTCCCACATTCCAAAAACATGCAGCTAGGTTAATTGGCTTCCCCCAAATTGACCTTAGACTGTGATAATGACATATGACTGAGGTAGGGACATCCCATAGACCCCTTTTGAGGGACAGCTAGTGACATGTCTATGGACTTTGTAAGCGCTGCGTAATATGTCAGCGTTATATAATTACTGTGTAATAATAGTGAATAGTCCTGATACTTTCCTCACATGTATATAATACTCCTTTTTTTACTGAATTATATGTACTAAAATAAGTCATGGTCAGGCATCTCTTTAAAACACCCCTGACATTACTGAGATTGACATTAGGTCCTAAAGACCCAGGAAATACCGGCATACTATCCAAGATCTTATCCGAGGGCTGGTAATGAAAACCTACAAAATAGGTCAGCTGTAAGGTTCCCTTTAGGAATTAGACCTCTGTCGTCTAACGACTGCTTTTTAAAAGTGAACTGAATTCATGAATTAAAATGTAACTAGCATTGTTTGGGTTTTATTTATTAACTGGTACAGCATGCTAATCAATTTGTCACTGTAACACTTCCAGGTATTACCAAAGTTCACCGTACTCCTCCTGACAATATCTTCTAATTCAATTGCAACTCAGATTTTTAAATGATGGGTCAGTCTTGAGCCTGTGGTTTCTCTCACAGATCAACTCCAGCTTAGCTCTCACCTTCTGGTTAGATACAGAGCTACAATGTTTCAGTTGAATTGCTCCTGAAGGGTTTTTCCTATCTGTAGCAAACCCATCACATCATTTCAGCCTAAGCAAAGTCACTGATTAAAAGTTGAAACCTGAAGAAAAGTTTACTGTTGATTTATATTGCAGTATTCCAGAAATGTATTAATGCAGACACCAAATTGTTTACTTCAAGCTCCAGGAATATGACTGTTTCTAGGCTGAGGAAACAATCAAGAAGAATGACACCAGTCTGTTGCAGCTTGCAGGAGAGAAATTCTCAATCTCTCCCTTAACTATGGTGTGACATCGTGCACATATCACCAAAAAGTTATAACCTAAAAGGTTACTTGTTGGAAAATTGACGTTGATCCTGATCGATACGTGGATAAAGATGATACCTATCAGTGTTCTCCCCAGAAATTTTTTTCAGCCGGGTGGTAGGAAGCTGTAGCCGGGTGGTAAAAAAGGGGGTGTGGCAAAACACGGCAAATTTAGTGC
>NC_092858.1:127817839-127822824 GCF_032062135.1 Pyxicephalus adspersus
TTTATGTTCTAATGATGCTGTAGTAATGAGATTGTAAGGGGAGAATGTGCCCGCCACTTGCACCTATATTTTCAGTTTTGTACCCCCCACCTCAGAGAAATTGGTGTACAAAGAAGAGAAGCAGAAAATAGTTTCATAGGTATAGATTTGTGACAGGTAGGTATATATTAAGGGGCCCCTCCCCAATGTTCCTTGCTATGTTTGCGGCTCTGGGGTCCCCAATTTGCACTTGCGGTCCCCACTTTCAATTTAGGACTCCTAGTTGTACTTTCCCCTGAAACAGCAACACCCAAACTTCACAACCCATTTGTGACCCCCATATCTTGAAATTCTTTGTACCTGGGGGGCTGCAATTGTAGTAACTAGTATCTATGAGGGTCCCCTGTACACCCTGAAGATTACAGGTCATTGTGACATACATATTAGGAGATATGGAGGTTTGTATACAGAGCTGTGAGGATGCAGAATGACATGCACTCTTTTTACACACTGGATACATTTCATTTTTTTTTTAAATAGTAATCGGAGCTCTGTGCTATGAGATGGGGGCGGGGCTGCCTGTGTCTCTTTCACATGTAGGCTGAGCTGCGTGCTCACCTCTCCAGCAGCAGCAATCCTCTGAACGGATGACACACAGCAGCCTGAGATCTGTGCATCCGAGGATGAGAGCTGCCGAGAGCTGGGCGGGGTATTTAAATCAGCGGGGCGGAGCAACCGGCTAAAATCCTCTGGGGAGAACTATGCCTATCTTTTAAGGAAAATGGGAAATTAAAGTATTTCATGGATACATACTTAAGTGAATTTAGTCTTTATCCTAAACCCTAATTGGTATATTCACCCCTAAACCTATTTAGTTTTTTTTACATCGGAAACTTCATTTTAATTTGACCTTTGTTTCATTATGTTTCATGTTTCAACTTTAGAAAATTACGGTCAGGTTGTCTTGATATTGTAAACCATTGGGTTTCTCAAAAGGGTTCCTTCCAAAGGAGCTTTTCTGTATTTGTCACTTTATATATTTGATTGCCATATTTATTTTATTACCTATAATTTGATTAACTTTCAAATAGAGTAGTTGATATGAAATCATTTACAGCCATTTTTGTGTTTACCTCTTGTATTGTATTTTCTTTACATGTTTATCCTTGGATAAAGTTCCTATTCAGTCTGATGATGTCCATTATTAGGTATCAATGGGGTGTGATCCCAATTATTTAGAATAAAAAGGTTGTAAGAAAAAAAGGTACATTTAGAGTTTTAAGACCTGCTCCTTGTTCTAGATCACTAATAAGTACATTTCTCTTTTTTTTTTTTTTTTAACCACCAGGTCGTGTAGGAACCCCACACTTCATGGCTCCAGAAGTAGTAAAAAGAGAGCCTTATGGAAAGCCTGTAGATGTCTGGGGATGTGGCGTTATACTTTTTATCCTCTTGAGTGGCTGTTTGCCCTTTTATGGCACAAAAGAAAGGTTGTTTGAAGGCATTATTAAAGGCAAATATAAGGTAAGTAGACCTAAATATATATTGTAACCAATCTTTTCTGCCTTTATTAAAAAAAAAATAAAAACAAAGAAATCAAGTTTAGCCTCAGTTTGAGTATCATAATTTCAAGAGGCTAAGGCTACATACACACACACATACACACGTGCAATATTAGTCAATAATTGTCATTGGAAAGGATCTTTCACAATCCTTTCCAATGACAAACAATTTCACGATGCATGCACGAGCGCACTACATACATCGCTGTTCTGCTCTATGGAGGGGGAAGAACGACAGAGTGGCACCCAACTAGACTTCCTCCCCTTCACTCTCATTACGATCGTCCATGGATCCACCAGGACAGTCGTCCAGCCGACGGACTACGAGCGCTGTACACACGTCAGATTTTCATCCGATATCAGCCGTGACTTATGTACATAGCCTAAATCTTTTTGAATTTATGAATGGACAGTTTAACATTTGTAAAACATGCACAAACATAGATGGTGTGAAAGGGCCTTTAGTTCCATTTATTATATAATACCAATATACCAATAATTCCTGGGGTGGCTGTTTTTTATAGTTAGGGTAACCATGTTACTATAAAGTAATACTTTATGTACATAGAAACTCTTAAAGTGTTTGTCAAGAAACCTATTTTTTTTACAATAATTTTTAGTAAGGTTTTAGAAAACTTGGAGAGCAGAATACAGAACTTAAAATATTATAAATAGGTGGTAAGGAAGTGCTTGGTGGAAGTTGGAACAACAAGAAACAAGACAAAATACAATATGTTTGCTATGTAGCTGGCAGTCAGGGCCTCAGGGTACAATGCAGATCCTTTCATGCTGTAAACATTTCGGAGCATGAAGTGAGGAGGCATTACTGATTCCACTAGCCATTAAATGACACTTAAGAATGTATTGAGGTATAAGAAAGTTTATTTTAATAGAAAAGTGATATTTTCTTCCTGTGTTTAACCACACTGCCTCTTCGGCTTATCAGATCTATATTAGTTGAAAAAAAACACAGATCTTCCTATCCTAAAGTAAACTCATAATAAAATGGTTGACAGTTTATAGCTGTATGGCTTTTTTTTTTTTTTTTTTTTTTTTTTTTTTTTTTTACATCAGTCCTATTTGTTTACTGTGCTGTGGTCACACCAGAGCAGTAGCTTTTAATAGACCTCTATGCAAACCCCTCCTATGCTGGGTGGAAATTAGTCCATGTGAATTGGCACGCTCAATTCAAGGAAGATGTTTAACTTGTAATGTAAACAATGAGGCGGAGGCATCTTGTTTGCAATAAGTATGCATCTTGTGAAAGAGGAGGATGAGGTTGTGGGGTGGGGGGAGGTAAATGCACTTTATTGTTAAGTGCATTGACTTGACAAAGTCCATTGTTCCTTTCATCAAAATGTGTAATAAAACAAAGCGCTTTATGCAAAATATCATAGCAGTCATATTCTTGCATCTTTACACTTTAGTGTACCCTCCATAGTTTTTTTTTTTTTTTTTTTTAGCCAGTGTACACTGCAGGGGTTAGGGTGGACTTCACCTTTTACATGTTAGAATGTTTCCCTTCACAGAGCACAATGATTTTAATTGGACATGAAAATAGCTTGTTGGCTTTGTTTCCTGTTGTACTTTAAAGCTCTGTCCCCTGCTGTTATATTAGAGATACCCACAGGAGAGTCAAGAGATGTCTGAAGAAATAGATTAGCTCCTGGGGAATCATTTTATTGCTCTGCATGACATGTAATGCTGCCTTGGCCATGTTAACTATTTACTACAAACATGGATATAAAGTTTTATTCTTTTATGATGTTTTTATATACAAATTACATTTTTTAAAATTATTCTATCCAAAATTAATATGTGCTGTATTTGGTTACGAACACGTTGAATGGCAGTTTGGCTAGAACCGTTTATGACCTAAGTATGGGCGCTGCCATTGCTGATTTGTTTTGAAGCAACAAGCTCTAGGGATAGATTTAGTATTATATATGAATTTATTTGTCCTAAACAAAAATATCTTTTTTTCATTTTGTTTGGCTAAGTATAAAATATTGCATATGAATATTCCATATTTTCTTTTCAAGCAAGTGCATGCAGCTCAAATGCAAGCACCAATTGTGCTCAAATTTTTGCACACCCCTCTTTGAGTCAACCCCTATTTTTACTTTTTTCATGTGGGGCCATAAAGAGATTATTTTATTAGCAAACATATTCTAGGAAATCTAAATGTTGGGACACCAAGGTAAGGACAGCAAGGGCCTTCCTACAACCTGTGGAGTTGGTAGAAAGAGGAGAGCACTGTAGGGAGCCACCTGCCACTTTGGGCTGTGGGCAAGCTCTCCACTAACAATGTAGGACTTCTGGTGGAAAAGAGGATGCCTAGGGAGAAAAGAATAAGGAAAGTAAATGTCTTTTTAATGGTTTCGTACAAAAACAGGAATTCAACTAGTTTTTGACATATAACCAAAAAGCTGAACAAAATTTGCGTGGCTAACCTATTCATGTTCTAGCTCCAGGTGTTGTCATCTTCCTTCTCCTCTTTCTCTTCCAGATGATCTTTGCCCATCTTGATTGGTTGTGGTGGGATGATGTATCCCCCGCTTAGGAATGTGGAAATTCATCTATCCCAGCACATGGAGAGGAAGCTAGTATTGCTGGGTTTCCTATGTGCAGCTTTGCTTTGGTCAGGCAGGTAAGATGCATTATTGCTGGGGAGATATTGCCCATCCCTTTCTGCAATAATGACCTGCCTGATCATGCAATCTTAAAAGTGGAGCTTTAGTTTAAATTATCTGTGTATATAAATAATACCTTTAGCCTCCAAATTTTCAGAATTTTAATGCATTTCCTGCATTAGGCTTTACAGCACAAGTGATATTGATACTTATGTGGATTCTTTACTTTTTATTACGTAGTACCAACTAGAACTGTAGATTCAAAGACTTTTGTGGAAATGGTAGTCACCAGTAGAAGTATATGGGTTATCTGTGACCTGTCTTCTGCTTACATCAGCAGGAAGCATGTCATATGTAAAGGAAGCAGATGTGAGCCCAATTCTTGTGCAATCAACACTGAAATTCACTTACTAATGTGAAATTGTATTATTCTGCTGAGCAACACATCAATAAATAATTGCAGTTAACATTACCTTTTTTCCCCCATAAAAATGGATGAAACACTGAACTTACTGATACGGCACAGGGTGAGGTTGGAGCATATACAGTGTCAGAACGTTACCAAAAAGTTACCTTCCTTATAAAATTGTATCAATGCAATCAATGGTTAATAGTTAAATAATTCTCTAGTATGTTCTGCTAAAGCTCAAAAGCTAAAGTCCTCTAACTTATTGTGATAAGTATAATAACAATTCATGTGAATGAATGCAAACAAAATGTGTAATAGTTGCCCCTATATAACTCAAAGCTTTAAAACTGTAATAGTGTGCCAAAAGTGTATGTATATATTCATGTGTGTGTGTGTATGTGT
>NC_092858.1:127822842-127897382 GCF_032062135.1 Pyxicephalus adspersus
TATATATATATATATATATATATATATATATATATATATATATATTTATTTATTTATATTTATAGTGTATTTATTCTGTCCAGCAAAAGTAGATGTGCCACTGTTTGGAAAACCTTTTGAGGGACATTTAACACTTGTCCATTGTCATGCAGGAAAGTGCATTTCAAGCAGAAATCTCTATGTGGCTCATTGGTCATTGATACCTAGATAGCCATTAAAAATTTAGTGTCAATTAACAATAACCCCAGCATGCATACTTGAATACATTTCATATATTTTTCAAATATATATAAGGCTTGGCAAGGAGGATTTTTATTAACATAACATCTGCAAAGTACATTGTGTAAACAGATTGATATTAGGTTATATTTCATTGGGCTTTAAGTAAGTTCTGCTATATGCAACCATTTAGATGAATCCCAGACAATGGAGCCATATATCTGAAAGTGCCAAAGACCTGGTGCGTCGCATGCTTATGCTGGACCCTGCTGAAAGAATAACAGTCTACGAGGCACTCAATCACCCATGGCTGAAGGTAAGAACATGACTATAATGAGTAAAATTGTAGAGTTCCCATATCAACAACTAATAGAAAATGAATCTTTAAGACCAAGGGATCATATAAAAGAGCACTCTGGGGTTGAATCTTCACAATTGTACACTACAATACATTATGACACAACATTACAATTCAGACTTAGCTAATTTATTTATTTACATAGCATTATTTACATTTTTTTCAGAGACATTAGCAGCCTCATTTGAATGGGCTTCCCTAATGTAATGCCTGAAACACAACCATAGAAATATACAGGCGTAAATTTAGCCTTCGTTTCAATTTGTTACAGGAGTTTGACCTATAAACCATGCCTTGATTTTCCAGTTTCCTGTAACACTGCCTCAGAGGTCATTTAAAGGTATTCTAACAGGATAGAAAGAATGCCACAAATTAGTGAAGGATATTTATGAATAGTTCTCATCTTTATTGTCGTAATTATGACGATTGTCTTTTTACAGTTTACATTTATTAAGGTTCAAGCTAAAGCCATCAGGTCAGCATAAAAACTAGGCAATTAGAATGTTCTAAGAGGTGATCAGTTTCTATCTACATTTTTCTTTCATCCCAAATCATTTTTCTGTATCCCAATGGGGAGATCCACACTTCACTTACACTTCTACATTACTCCCTGTTACAGAGACAAAAAAACTTCCTGTTACAGAGGAAAGAATGTAGAGAAATCCTACATAGTTCTCACCAAAATGGTTGACCCCATTGGAACATTACTCCTTTGTCTCAATGACAATGGTTGTTTTAGTTTAAACTTGGGTAGGAGGTTATGTTATTGTTTCCGAACAGACCAATCGTCTGCTGAGTATCTGCTCCCGTCCTGATTAGGTATAGTGCATGCACGAGAAGAATCACACTGACACTGAGTTCAGATAAGTGAAACTCCTTTATTCTAATAAGGCACTGGGTTTTTTTATGGGCAAGCAGCTAATGCCCTATGCAAAGTGTCCTTGAGTATAAAAACTTCTGATTGGTCATGTTCATACAAGGTAAACTTCCTCCAGAAGCTGGACATCATCATCTTGGGTGTTGACCTGGATGGAGGCTCCATTTTAGTTACATGCTCTTGATTCAATGGGAGGGGGTGCTAGTAGCAGCCATTTTGAGCAAGAGATATAAAAACGTAACTGTACATATGTACATTGTAAAAGAGACATTTTACTAAATTCCATCACATTATCAGATAATAGCTAAACTATTACCTATCTGCAAATAAAAATGTCCTACTATCAGGGTAAATATTTATGTGCACACATTCTGGAAATGACTAGCATGCTAAAATATATATTTGTTCCTATAGTAAAAATGTTGTTGTTTTGTCAATTTTAACCTAACACTGCTGTTTGTTTTTTTGTTTTTTTTTATATATGTATAGGAAAGAGATCGCTATGCATACAAGATACACCTGCCAGAAACTGTAGAACAATTAAGAAAATTTAATGCTAGAAGGAAATTAAAGGTAAAAACAATATCACTACAATGATCATCCTTCTGATGTGGCTTTTTGCCATTAGAGTTATTTGGTATAGAGAATATATAAATATTCATTTACCAGCAGCTCGTAGTTTAATATAGAACAAAAATGTAAAATGAATAAGATGGTTATGTAGTTGACATTAATGCTGCCCATATATATCCAAGCACCTATACTATGCTTGGTATGGTATACCACTAATGTGATGTAATTATTGGATGTCTCCTATTAAATACAGCCGATGAAAAAAGTGAAAGGTTTTTCCGCCAAATGGCTGCTGGCCATGGATTTAAATCAGCTCATTACAAGCTCATTTACTGCTCGTTAAAGACCTTCTGTTGTAAAATTAACTTTGGAAAAATGGGTATCCCAAGAAAAGAAAAAAGTTGGGTACTAATCTCTCTGTCTGTTCTACCAGTCTTTGCTCTTTATTTAAGAGTTATGGCTCCTGGACATTCCTCTTCAACTAACGCACTTCCAGAAAAACTGTTGTAATGTTTTGTTTTTTGTTTTTTAATTCTTTCCACTTGCCCCTTCCTCACAGAAAAAGGATACATTAGTGTAAAAAAAGATGATAGAAAAGACCTCAGCACTAGGAAATGGATCAGGAATCTAACAAAGTGTGCTGAATTAAGAGAATTTTCTTTGTTCACTATAGCTTTTAAAGTGAAACTACAGTAACTAAAAAATTGTGACCAGACAAGTCCTTTGTTACAGAAAGGTCAGGCAGTATCCCCTTCTGCAGTGATCTGCCGGATCACAAATTATTTATTGCAGGAACCACCATCTTGACCCGATCGTCTTCCTATAGAGTTTGGTTTTCGACCAGTTTAATTGGTTGGGTCATGGTGATGGGAATTCTGGGCATGCTTACAGGAGTTCCCCAGCAACATTGTTTTTTGCAAAGGCAGTGAACAAGGTCCCTTTCTGCAATAAAGACTTGCCTGCTTTTCCGTAGCTGTGGATAGTAGTATTGTACGGGTACAATCTTACTGGTACGGCATGAGTACCACTATGGTATGGTCATCCTCCGCAAATACCAGATATGAATGGAAGGTTCTTTTAACAGAGCACTCTCTTGAATTTACCTGCATTGTTAGTAATTGTTCATCAGCAGTATTTGCACTTAAGGTTGGGTAATATCACTGCGTTATGGAACTCTTACATCTTCTCTTTCATAAAAGAAAAGTGTCAAAACGGGCCAATAGTTCTGCTCTTAAGTGGCCTTAAAAAATAACTTTCGATATGAACAAAATATAAAAAGTTACTTCCAGTCGTGTGTATTTTAAGGAAGTCTTTGTCAGCTCTTTTAGTTGTGCAATAAATAGGCATTCATTACATATATAATTGGAGATAAAGGACAATGTTTTGCACATGTTGTACTCTGTTCTTTTATTGTGGTTCTTTTATTAAGTGCTGCAATGTCTGTTTTTCATTTTTTATTTCTCAGCTGTTTCTAACAAGTTGTACTATTGGCTATACAAATCTGGATTCATTTTTCTGTAACAGAATACAAAACTGACAATATGTTCTTCCTTTCTTTGCTTCAGCAAAGAAAAGAATAGGTATATCAAGCAATTGGGTTTATATGTAGGCATGCATTACATAAATAGTATTGGAGCACTATTTGCTACAAGATTAACACTGTTTCCTTCATTTTTAGAAGTAGCTCGGAAATGGTGACTTTTTTTGCACCTGAAGATAAGTCGCTTAAAAAATCTTCTTCATTTAGGCAATTAAAGTTTTTGTCAAGCTAAATTATTTTTTTACTAGTTTTGTATTTATTTGGAGGAGGATTTGGAGTCCAGTGGAGTTTTTACTGCTATACTGGACTTGATTATAGGGGTTTTCCAATCTTTTTGTGCTACTGACAATCGTTTCACCAGAAAAATCAGTGAAAAATCTCTTAAGAAATTAGAAATCTAAAATTCTCCTTTATTGAAGAACAATTATATTTCTAACTTAGTTGCTTTTTAGGAATTCTGCTCACAGTCTGGTGCAACTTATGTAAGTGAAAATAAATTTAAAAAAAATCTTGATTTTGTTTTGGTATTGGACTACAGATTGCTTATACAGTATGCTGGGGTTCTAAAGACTGTGGAAAGGGCTGAAAGTTTCAGTCCAAAAAAGGAAACTAATGCTATGTACATGACAGATGATTCTCGCAGGGCACGGACAGGAATCTGACGTGAGCAGAGAGGCCGTCTGATGTCGTTCATGGATTCGTCCTGGTTGATCCATGAACGTCAGAAGACAGGTGACATCAATTTAAGTGAAAAAGTTGTAAAGTGTTAAAACTACCAGCAAGCCCCTGAAAACATGTATAAATGCCCCAAACACCCCGTTCATATGAATGTGGCTTGTTGTTGCTGTGACATGGAACACCTATAACGAAACACTTTTAATGGTATAGCTAAACTTGTTAAGTTTTACATGAAGTATCACTGCAGATTGAAAGTGTATTCAAGGATCAGCATAATATAAATTTCATTTATGTAGTAATTTATATTTATGTTGGATTTTCAATCTATTTGCCAATCCAGGGAGCCGTTTTAGCTGCTGTGTCTAGCCACAAGTTCAATTCATTTTATGGGGATCCTCCAGAAGAATTACCTGACTTTTCAGAAGACCCAACATCTTCAGGTATAATAAATTAATTTTATATAGGTTTTTATTTTGGGTTTGGTTATTCTATATTGCACATATAACAATCTGTAATAATTATTTATAAGCGTTTTAACTGCAGCTTTCTTTTTTTTTCAACTTTTTTTTTTAAATTTTCTGTGCACCTAAAATTTTTGAATTAATTTTTTTTTGTTAAAATATGCTTTTCTGTAATATTTATATGCATGTGGTGGCTTTGTTTTGTAGTCCCCATACACAAACATTGCAGATAAAACTTGTAGTATATGCTTACACAGTGTATTATATAAATGAGATTCAAGAAAAATTGGTACATACACATTTGGAATTAGTGCTGCAGGGATTCCTTTGAATTTATTTATAAAGCAGCAAATCTGACTTTGACTAAAAATTCGATGGGGAATTAATCACAGCAATTGAAATCGCATGGACCTTGAATATTCTCCACCAGGAAATGTTAGGAGGGTTAGAAAATCTGTCAGTTTTTTTTCTATCTTTGAAGATATTTTTCACATTCCCTGTGGTTATCAGGACATGAGGAGGAGCTCTTCAGTAAGGACATAGATGGCAATAAACCACTTAATTTCTTCTGGTTTGCCTTAATTATTAGAAAAAAGTCAGGTTTTGATTGCTATGTGCAACACTGTCAAGATTCCTTTCACTTCCTGTGTGGTCACCAGCACTGGAAGTAAAAGGAAGTATTCATAACAGGAAAATTGATCTTAACTGTGACATTATGTCCTACTTATCATCTTAGACACAGGTTCAATATTTAAACTGCATAGCAAATGCTCTATAGAGTAGAGTGTACACAGTAAATTGAAAAAAAAATGCCAGAGGGAGATACTTTGAATGCCAAAATTTCTACCTTCTACCAGTTTTTTTCCCATCCCCCCGAGCATTTGAATGTCTGTAGCCTAGACACACGTCCACATTAAGGAACTTTAACTCTCAAAGTGCAGTTTTATGGTAAAATTTATTTTTAAATTGGTAACTTCCTGTTTTAGCTTGTTAAAATTTTCTTTCACATACCTAAAAAAAAAACATAGACCTATTCATATCTACAAACACATTTTAATAACCACAACAAAGATCTGTCTCTAAAAGTATTGTACGCAAAAAGTATGGTAATGTTATTTAGTTAACACATTTTTATTCTTAGTTGGCTTAGCAATTACATCAAATGAATGCCAGAATCCCATTCTCTCCTAGAGAAGCTGAATATTCTTAAAGTGTAATTTGCAGAGTAATTTTTTTGCCAGGGAAACTGGCACTCACGGGTTCTTTTGCATGAATGAACTCCCATGCACCTGCAAGGGAGTTAGGGTATCCTGGCACAGCCAATCAAGATAGCTGAACATTATCTCTAGGAAGGAAAAAAAAAGGAAGATGATGGTGCCCTGCAATGGAACGCGAATGGGTGATTCATGTGGCTTTGGTCCTTCTTTACCAGCAGTTTTACAAACTAATGAAATAACCATTTCATGAAAAATTATTTTACAGTTGGTTGGAAAAATCACCTTGCATTAATAAATGAGATTATGTACTTCATTATTTAGAGGTAAACCAGTTACTAGCTTCAAAATTGGCATAATGGTAACTGTAGAATAAATGAGTTTGGGGCTGAAATATAACATTTGCATATAACTTTACTGCCTATATGTCTGTATCGTCACAATATGACAATGCTTCATTTTGAAAACAGAAGATATAAACTATAGTTGCTACAAGAATCATTTTTAGTCTTATGGTATTAAAGTGACATTTCCATTTGTTTGAAGCCACTTATCCATTCATTAAATTTCTGGAAATTTTCCAATTTTTGTTTTTTTGTTAAATTTTTAGGAGAATCTACCATAGGCAGAGACACCTATTTCTGTATCCGTATTAAAACTGAACTCTAGTTAGCACCTTAAAAACCCATTCCAACATCGCTCACCTCTACCTATGTACTGTACTTAAATTACACTGGCCTTGTACTATGTAATCCCTTTAGCCACTTTGATGTCATTAATGTGGGCTGTAAAAGCTCTATTCCAGAAACCTGGAAAAGGAGTCCACATTCTCTGCAAATTTCTGTGACCATTCAAAGGCTGGGAGTGCAGGAAGACAGGGATCAATCTGTTCACTGATCTGACAACTCAGCACAGTTTCAGTATATAAACACATTCTGAAAAGTGTATACAAGAAACATTAAAGTAAACCTGTCGGAGAAGTATGTGGATCTGTTTTTTAATTAATACCCCACTAAAAAAATGGCTGTCAACTGTCTACTGCCTTCAGATGTACAAGAAACTGACAGAATTATTAGAAAAGGGCAGCACTGGCTGTATCAATTTTTACTGTTACAGGTTTACTTAAGGAAGCAATCAGTCCCTTGATACTGCTGACCCAGTGTGTTCCATGTTGCAGCCACTTTAGGTGTATGTGAAGATCATAAATTACCTGTATTTTTGGGACATACATTTAGCTAATGAATAATTAATACCCAAACCAACTAACTGCTAAACATAGCAAATTAAGTTTAACTTTAACTGGCAACACCCTTTAAGCTACGTACACACGGCAGATTTTTATCGCCCGATAATCCGCATCGGCCAATTATCGGGCGAAAATCTACCGTGTGTACAGTCGGTGTCGTCCATCGTCCGGACGACCGACCTGCCGGATCCACGGACGATGGACGACAGCCGATCGTAATGAAAGGGAAGGGGAGAGCGCGCAGCAGGGTGCCGCTCCGTCACTCTCCCCCTCCCCTCTCCATAGAGCATGAACGGTGCTGTATGTACAGCAACGTTCATGCATCTTGCAGCCCCTTGTCGTTGGAAAGGATCGTGAAAGATCCTTTCCAACGACAAAAATTGCAAGTGTGTACGCAGCTTTAGTTTACCTCACCTGTACTTTTTCATTGATAAGTAACTCCTTACGTAAAAAATTTTTTGTTGATATTGATCATGTTGAACCCTAGTAACAGATGGGCTCTAATTGATACATTCTCATTTAAAAAAAATGCCTTTATTTTCTTTCTTGGACTTTATGGTTTAAACTATCCAAAGCATGTACACATGCTGTATAAGAACATAGTATCTTTACTCTGCAACAGCAAATATTTGTGGTGTTACTTCTGATAGGAAGTGTAAACATGAAGTGTTCTTGTGGTTAGTAACATTGACCACACTAAGAATAGATGTAAATGTATCCAGGGTGTGCCCAGCTTAACATAGGTTATAGTGTTAAATTAACATTATATCATATAATTTCAATGTTTAATTAGAATGTTATTAATGGCAGCCACTGTTTCTGTCACTACATGGGTAATTGTTTACAATGATTTATAATTTCATCAGCTAATTTAAAAACTAATAAATTTGTAATAGACCTTTAAACAAATACAAGGCTTATATATAGGTAATCTTAGTCACTATTGTAAACCTTAAGAACATGAGATTGTCCTCCTGAGATTAGTACTCATTACCTGTTGTGCACATGATATCTCTTTGTATGGCTTCACAAATGTCACCTCATTCATACATGCACTCATTTCCTAAACCCTACCCTTTACTATCCCTAAGATTATTTTGGGACTCTGAACACCTTTAATGACCTGGAACTAAAATTGTAGCAGATTAAGTAATTACCAGCAGTAAAAATGAAAGCTATAGTCAATGTTAGGTAACAATGGTGTGTACATTTTTGTATGAGTTAGTTATTTTATTCATTTGAAACCTGAGCTGCTATGCTGAGAAGCTTGGAAAAGTAAGGAAGAGCAATAGAATACCAATTATACAATTTTAAATTATCACTCAAGAGTAGAAGTTGAAAAGAAAAGATGTATATCCTGAATATAGAAGTAAATGTAAAGGAAAGCGGGGACAGAAGCAAGTTTACCAGTGGGCACAGTTGAATAAAAGTTATGCTGGAAGAAATATAGGCTGATTTATATACTTATACTAGGTCAGTGACTCAAAAAGCAATTAACTTGTTTTGACCTGTAAACTAGCTTTTAAACAGAGATGAGCAGTTGCATTCACCATTATTTAACTTAATCTCACATTTATTGATAAACAATTGTCTCCAGATTTGGTTGCTTGGTAACTTTTTAGACACCCTATGTTTGTCTGATAAAAGTAAAAGAATTGATGTGCTGGGTTGAAGTTTCACTGACTATAGTTGCTAGGCCTGGAGATAGATGCATCCCTGTAAGATAAAAAAAAATTGCCAAACAGAAGTTAAAACAAGGCAGAAACATTTATTAAGCTAGCTTCCTCCTAGCTATCAATAACCTGATTGTGTACTGTGCCCCTAGAGTCCTTTTAGAAGAAGCCGCACACATGAATTAGTGCTTAATATTCCAGACAATGTTCAGTGAAGCGATAAAGGTTTACAGTTACTGGCTTATTATGAAGCTTGAATTTGTATAAATATATGTATGGGGTCTGATGACAGTGGAGAGGGGGAAAGTTTCCATACAGGTATAGTGCTCTGGCACAGGAAAATGACTAGACCATGAATCCCTGTTTAAAGCTGTAAACTTTTTTCAGTGGTACCAGGTAGACCAAGGTGATCAATATGCTGATGTGTTTTGCCCTCTAATAGAGCTAAATCATACCAATGCCTTTTACCTGAGTGGTGAAGATTTGTTTAGATCGGCCTTTCTTGGCCTCTTTAGCATGGGGTAAACTTAGAAATACCTTTCAGGTCTTAGGAAACCCCAGCTATAATTACACTATCCACATCTCACATTACATTGGCATGGTGGTCAGTCGGAAGAAAGTCACCCTTACAGATAGCTCATAAAATTATTGGTCCTAGTTAAATTGACCTGAGAAGCACACGTTGCTCGATGAAACTACTGGCAACCTATGGAGGAACCCTGGTTGGGAAACACTGGTTTAGAGTTTTTTTGTTTTTGTAATTTTGCAAAATTACAAAAGTGCAAATGTTATTGTTGCAGTTAAATGTACATATGTTATCTGCAGTATTTTAAACAGAAGTGGTGAGTTCCTAGGAACTGGTTTGATATCAAAACACAATCTCCACAATGCAGAAAGCACAATGGGGTGTTTATATTTGCTTGTTGCTGAACTGTTAATGAATACAGGCAATTCAAAGCATGTCAATAATTAAATGAGCGGCCTGTTTCAGTAACTAATGTAATTGAACATGATCATAGAAACATGGCTGGGTTTACATGTTGATGTCCATGTAGTGCGTAACACTTATAACTGCATTGCACTGGCAAACTTAACTTATCATAAAAGATTCACTGATCTTCTGTTTCCAAATGATGGTAATGAAACACTGCTGGCTAATTACAGATTTCATATTTTTCTGATCTAATTACTGATAAGTGATTGCTTCACTTTGCACATATGCATTTTCATTATCTCTGTCCTGCATAAGCATGCCAGTTTTTCAAATAATTTTGCTGTTACGTACTAATAACATGGTTAATAATTTGTTTAGGCTGTAGCTAACCTCACTCTGCATGAAGCTACTTTCTTTTATTTATTTAAAAATTCAGTAGACCCGCTTCTGTATGAAAATATGCACCTTATGACAGCAGATTGACAGGGGGCATCATTAGATAGTTCTTATATTGTTACATACAAGCAGTAATATTTTTCTAGGAATTTTTCAGTCTGGTGAGTCTTTTATCTACCAGGAGGTTTATTGTGTTAACACAGTGTATGTGTTTGCATTCAGCAATTTATGAGCAGAAATTATAATCTCTTACAACATCGGTTTTAGGTTGAAATGGAGATCAAATGTACATCTTTATTGCAATTCAGTTTATATATGCTTCTTGTTATGCCAGTAATCGGTGAATGTTTGTGTACTTACTGTAAATTGCCTTGCCAGCGCTTGCAACTAACATGGCATTTCTGAAATTTTGTATTTTGTCTGCCTTATTGCTGCCTTTCTAGGACTCCTAGCTGCAGAAAGTAGGTATTCCTTTTTCCTCTTGTGCTGCTTGCTCTGCTTTCTACTGTTTTTCCTAAAAAAGTACATGTGATAGAACATTATGTCTATACTATTGAACATTCTGGTAAAGAATTTACAGATCAGCATGTTTAAAATTCAGAATGGAGTTTTAAAGTTTATGCATAGACCAAACCTTTTCGAATTGGATAGATTGTGGTGGGATGAAAGCCCCTGCATTTTTCTTTTTCCATCCATGTACAATTAGTGATTTTTTCCCTTCACTTCCTGTTCCAGGCACTCAACATAAAATCTTGCAAAGTGAAGGGAATTCACCTCTTTAGGAGTTGTCCTCAGATCAGTCATTCTTTTTGGTAGATTTCCTTCCATCTCTTATGAATAATTATAAAACTTTCGCTGTGCCATGACGCTTTTTCTTGTGACAATGGTTACCAATATAGTGGAGTGAAACTCCCCAATAGGGGAACATATGGCATAAAAACCTTTCCTTCCACATGTTATCCAAAACTGGTATAAATTTTATTCACACAGATTCTGTTGCTCTTGGATTTGGTACTAAGTATTGACTTGAGAGTTCTTTCATACCAACTGCGTTTTCATGCATTTGATACATTTCCCAGCACAATAACAATTTTCTGATATTTGCTTATTAGTTCAAACAGGGATAATCCAAGAGACGACTGAACTGGGAAAACGTCTTGAATGATAGCAACATACAGTCTAGTATGTTGATCTATATTTTTCATTTCAAGTAAATTCAAATGGAATTCCAAAAAGCACAATGTGTACAATTTTCTTTCGATCTACAAACTTTTGTGTAGTGGAAGTGACTTCCTGATTGGCAATAAAATTATTACATAGTTTAAGTCGTCTTTGTGTGAGGTTTTTCCCTCCCATTTAGGTATTACCTGCCTGTTGCTGCTCTTGTTTTCTCTCTCTCTCTCTGCGGCCCTATTAATAGGATGACACTAGCTTCCAGTTTTGCAATGCATTTTTCTCCCTGTGCTTTCCTCCAATCATACCTCTATACATTTCAAACAATGTACAGCTCTGTAGAAGAAAAGCCCAGTCTATGTGAAGTCCATATGTACATGCAAAATGCAGTTAAACAGGTAATTGTACATTTATCTAAATTTTTTGGGACTGAAATTTAAGTCAAGTTTAAAAATTTAAAAAATGTGCACCAGTAACTGCTGTCTGTGACCTTGATTGTACAATTAGGAAAGCCAGTTACTCAGAACTAAAGCTAAAACCTAAATTACCCTTTATACTTGAATCCCTTTCTCCAGTAGTTCTGAAGGGAAATTGCTTTCCTGTACCTACTTGGCTGAGATGTGTGTGGCCAACCTAGCTTTGTACATTCTCTCTCCCAAATTTTCTAAGCTAAGCATGTGCATTCATTGTGCTTACCCCAGCGGAAGTATAGTTTAACAAAAGACCAGTCAGTTCTTTTCATGACAGAAGTAAAATCTCTTCTTTTTCTATTATTTTACCTATGTAACCTGGTGATTCTGTCAGTAATGCCCATCTTAGTGTGACAACACTCGCTCACTGGAGAAATAGCATTATCAACCTAAACTGATTTGGACGTCAAGCACCTCCACCTCTCTATCGCATAGAAAGGTGTTGCTTTGTAATTCACATACGGTAGCTTGGAAACATAAATGACAACATGTTCTCTCACCACAGGTTAAATTTAGCCATCTGTTACCTTTTTCACCTGGTGAAAAAAAAACTCCAAAATTATACTTCTTTTTAACACCTCATTAGATTTTCCCCTTGTTGAATATCTTCGGGGTTTAGGCAGAGTGCATCTTTTTTCTACCTGATTGAGTTATTAAAAAAAAAAATCGCCAGTTTATTTTAAACTTTTTTAGTTAGAGTGTCATCCTAAATAGCTTGTTATGAATTATAGTGTTTACTTTTTTTTTTCTTTTTAACTATCTTTTGTTTTTAAATGTCTGTGGAGGTGTCTTTACTTTTTCAGGTAATTACTCCCATTAATCATAGCTAGTGAATTGTTTTTATTGTCCAAAGGTCATTTTGCCATAAAGCTTTGCCTCCTAGCTTTTTTTTTTCCCTTTGTTTGCTTATAGGAGCGGTGTCACAAGTACTGGACAGCCTGGAGGAGATCCATGCACTCACAGATTGCAGCGAGAAAGATCTCGACTTCCTACACAGTGTTTTTCAGGATCAGCACTTGCACACCCTACTAGACGTAAGTTTTTATATTTTATTGATGAAACCAGGTGCTTAATCATGGTTGTGTGCTAGTTAAATTTTTTTTTTCCATATGGGTAAGCATTTTGCATATCACAGTTGTTGCAAAGAACTGAGCAGTTTAGTCAGTAAAACTTAGGAGAACAAGGTATAGAGAATCCCACCACCTGCACCGTGCATACAGTTAGAAGACCTTCTGGAAAACTTGCAGGATATATATATATATATATATATATATATATATATATATATATATATATATATATATATATATGTATGTGTGTGTGTACTAGTGGCAGTAGACTTTACCTGTAAATGTGGACTTTACAATTTTTTTACTGTAGACTAGAACTGTGGTTGTCAATTTACATGTTAACATCAATATGTTAATAAGGTTTAGTTCTGTGCATTTGTGCTGCTGTTGGCCATATGCATAAATTGCCAAGCGAGTAGAATGAGTATATTTTTATCATTTTTTTATATTGTTTTTTGTTTTCAGTTGTTGTTATTATTAATATTTAATTATAATAAAGTTATTGCATTTGTATTTCAATTAGTCTGAAAATCAATTCCTTATCTAAATAAACATTTTTGTAGCAAACAAAATATATACCACTTGGCTGCTGGCAGTTTAAAGTAGTCACTGATGGGTGTCTGTAATTTAGATGGCAAGCTGAAGTAAGGCATGCGAAAGAAATCAGTATTTTGTACACTCAAGCATATTGGTCACATTCCAGGAAACGTTTTCTGAATACAGATGTCAACCATTTTACGACTTACATTTCCCTGGAGCTGAAGAACAATATCTCCTTTTGTTGACTGGGGGCCAGGCTGGGATACAAGATTTGTCTAGATATGCTCCACTTTCCCTTTAATTGTGAAGCAGTTATTTAGTATGTGGCAGATAGACTGCATGAACTTCTCTGTCTGTTGGTTTTCAGGGATTTATTTTTCATGTTCTACTGGTGAGTGGCTGTAATTTTTTAATTGAAGTTTTAAGGAAGTTAGAAGCTTTATTTTATATAAGGAAAGAAGCTTTTGAAAAGGGAACATGTGTCATCATAAGTGATTATATATGTTATTCTATAAAATGTTTCTAAATAACAGGTATTTAATGTTGACCAATAACAAATCATAACGTATGCAATGGGTATTCAGATTTTATTATAGAATTACCTATAATTCAGAGTAACCAGACAGTTTAGGTTTATCGGTTATAGGTTTATCAGTAAAATGTCATGTGCACTGATATTTTGGTTTTCATTGTAAAATTGGTGGACTCTCTAGATATAAGTAGTTCTATATTTCAAATCAGTTTTCTTGAAAAAGACATTTGGAATTATCTGAAATACACAAAAGCAATTTTCCCTGAAGAGTTAGGTCATTTGATTAGGGCTTACTGTGAATTACAACACAAAAAATTACTCATGTTGTTAAAATGACTGTCACTTCAGTGCATGCTACTTCCATGTCAATGTATTATTTGGCACTTGGTTAACAGAGAATGACAAATTTGTCCTTGATTGCTTTGTGTCATCAGGCCATCTGGGACTAGATCATAAGCTCTCGGTAACATACTTCTGCCAGTAATGTCAGCTGTACCTAACAAACAAAATGTTTTTATTCAAAATTTCTAAGTAAATGCCAAACATTTTATTTAGTACATTATTAATTTTTTAAGTAACATCTGAATGCATTCTTTCAGTCTCATGGTGTGCCTAATTACACGCTTTTCTGTCTGCACAATGCACTTTGCTATGTCAAGTGCACTTAAAGGTTTTGTTAATTTAATATTATAAAGCAGCATACATATTGGCAAAGAAAAACAACCTGAACTAAAAAAATGAATTACTGGCCTCATGTACATGTACATATGTGTATTGGATGTTATCTTGAAAACCACAAAATTTCAAAGTTTTAACTAAGTTGTTCAGCAATATGTCTGGTTTTTCTACTTCCTAAAGTTTCCAATACTTGTTCCTGTTTAAAGGAATAACTATTATTTTGTTAACAATTAAAAAGCTTTTTACCAATAAGAAAGTTACCATTTTGTATAGCTTTTTTGTGACTTACACAGCTTGATCAATATGTCTTAATAATTTTAAAATCCTTGTTTTCTTTTATTTGTATTTTTTATATTTGTATTATTTTTATATATTATAACATAGCCAGCTTCATTTTCCAATATGCAATGGCTTTAGAAAGTATTAAGACCCCCTTCACTTTTTCAATTTTGGTTTGTTGCAGCCTGATGCTTATTTGTTTAATTTTTTTTTCTCATTGATTTACAATTAGTACCCCATAATGACAAAGGAAAACTTTTTTTAGACACATTTTGTAAATTTACTAAAAAAAAAAAAAAAAAAACTGAAATATCACATTTACATAATTCAGACCCTTTACTTAGTACTTAGTTGAAGAACCTTTGACAGCAATTACAGCCTTGACTCTCTTTGGGTATGATGCAGCAAGCTTTGCATATCTGGATTGGGGGATATTCCGCAATTGTTCTTTGCAAATCCACAGAAGTTAAACTTGGTTGGATGGGGCCATCGGTGGAGAGCAATTTTCAAGTCTCCAGAGATATTCGATATGGTTCAGGTTGGGGCTCTGTCTGGGCTACTCTGACATTAACAAAGTTGTCTTCAAGCGTCTCCTGTGTTGTTTTTCACTGTGTTCTTTGGGTCATTGTCATGTTGGAAGGTGAAACTTTGGCCCAGTCTGTGGATATCTCTGTACTTTGGTAGGATTGAGGAAAAGCTGAATAAAGCAGTCTTCCTGTTCCAGCTGCTGCTGATAAACACCCCTACAGCATGATGCTGCCACAACCATGCTTCACTGTTGTGATGGTATCAGGCAGATGAGTGTAACGGTTTCCTCCAGACATAACGTTTAGACACGCAACCTTATACAAAAACAACAAAAATAGAAAATCAAACAATCTTCATTTCATCAGACCAGATATCCTTGTTCCTCACAATATGAAAGTCCTTTAAGGGCTTTTTTGCAAACTCCTATGCTGCCATAAAGCCAAAGTGGGGGGCTGCAGTTTTGGTTGTCCTTCTGGAACTTAGTCCCATCTCCACTCAGGACCTCTGGAGCTCAGTCAGACCACCAGGTTCTTGGTCACCCCTCTCGCTAAGGCCCTAATCCCTCGATTTCTCAGTTTGGGCAGACGACCAGCTCTTGGAAGAGTTCTGGTTGTGCCAGGTTTCTTCTTTTTGAGAATTTTGGAGGTCACTGTGCTCTTGGGAACCTTCAGGGCAGCAGAATTTTCTTTTTTGTTTTTGTAGCCTTCCCCAGATCTGTTTAACAATCCAGTTTCTGAGCTCTGCAGGCAGTTGCTTTGACTTCATGACTTGGTTCTTGCTCAGATAAGCATTGTCAGCTATGACACCTTCTGTAGGGCGGGGTGAGCCTTTCAAAACCTTGTCCAACCAATTTATTTTACCACCAGTGAACTCCAATTGATTTTCTGAAACATCTTAAACGATCAAGAGAAATAGGAGGTACCAAAACTAAATTTCAAGTGTTGTCGCAAAAGGTCTGAATACTTATGGGAATGTGATATTTCAGTGTTTTCTGTTTAATATGTTTACAAAACTGTCTTAATTTCTGTTTTTAGTTTGTCTTTGAGGCCTGAATCCACTGTAAGTCTGTAAAACAGATGTGGGAGTCATAGTATTTTTACTGAACTATTTGGAGCTCATTTGATCGGCTAATATTCAAAGCCACTAATGCTTCGTTCCCACTATTAGAAAGTGCATGCCATGTGTTCTACCCCAATGCACAGCCACTCGCATGCCTGTCTGTTGTGATGCTCATCCTATTCATTACATTTATTGGACAGAAATGCAATAAACTGTGATGATTGTCACCTAGGACAAATGAACGTAATAGTCTTGGACAAAATCCTACACGTGTACAGCTGTCCCTTGACGTCGTTCACCAATCTGCCCTGGTGGATGGTGAACAACCAAGTAGGGGAGACCACTGAAACTTCCTATAGAGGAGAGCACAGGGGAGTGCCACTCTATTATACTCCCTTTTCTCTTCTCTATAGGACTTAACAGCAAAGTGCGTAGAGCACTCTTTTGTTCTCCCGACAGTGAAAATTATCAGGAAAGGTTGTTTCCCGAGACAAAAATCTAATGTGTGTACAAAGCCTTGGTATTGACGGCCTGAAGCAGAAAGTGCTGTTACTGGCATGATCTTTGCAACAGATTTACAAAAATAATTTGCTATTTAAAACTGATAAATGCAGTAAAGCATTTTGCCAAAAAGTGGCATAGCAAATGCAACCAGGCTTTTGCTATAGAAGATCATGGGGGAAAGTTCTAACCAATCACTGTGATCCTTATTCAGGGTAGAACCTGCAATGTGTTATTTAGGCAATAGGTGGCCTAGGGACAGTTGTATGTGGATTAAAACCCACATGTATGTCTGATGTTAGGGATCCATAAGCAAGGAATTGGTAGGCGGGCCCCAGTTGAGAGCTGCTTGTTTCTGTGAAGGCAAAGATCACCAGTCTATTATAGGACTAAAATATTCAGTATGTTCTGTTGTTGTGACATAGGACAGGTGTGGGGGCGTTGAGACTGCTGTAGAACTATACAACCCCCATCATTCTATTCCAGTTGTCATATGGGAAAGCTGTGGAGGAGCTTCAAGGCTTAACATACCCTGTCAATTTGTGGCATAGGTCACAACTGGAAAAGGGACCTTTGCTTCAGATGGTTAACAAGGTACATGACAACTGTGCTTTTATTTTTTTCAAGTAAAAGTATAGTATACTTTCAAGTAAAGTATAGCGAATAATGTAGTTTCTTTACTGCTATAATATGTAGCATATTTCTAAAGATACTTTTTGAATTACAGACAATAAGAGTAGACTTTCATTGTTCTCTATTGTGCCATTTCTGCAACTATGCAGGCTGAGACTAATTTTGATAACAGGAAGAAAAGCTATTTGCGAAATAGTCCCTAACCACAATTAGAGTTTCTGTTGTGCAGTGCATATTAAGGCAAAGAGCAATGTATATTTTGTGCAGGTAACCCATAGTTATTATTAGTTCTTCATTGGGTTAACAGAGGTAAACTGATAAAGGGTTAATTGCTGTATTTAGACCTTTTGTGACTTTGACTTAAATGATAAAATAAAAAATACATCTTTTTAGGTTATTTTCGGAGTGATTTTAAACAAAAACATTGTATTTATTCTACAATTAACGCTTTTTTTTTTTTAGTTCTGAATTTCTTTTTTATTTTGACGTACAAGTTTTTAACTAGTTACATACCTTCCAACTAGAAAGGATAGGTGGTGCAGACATCATGTATGTGGCACACAAAAAGTGTTTGCTTTTGAAAATTGGACATGACTTTAAAGGGCCTAGTTAAAAAAAAGCCTGAACTCGAAAAAAAAAAAAAAACACAAAACTTTTTTGACAGATATATGTATGTTTTAATAATTGTTGCATATGATTACAGTGTTGTGCTGATCAGAGGAAGAATGTTCTATTGCCTGTGAGAGAAAAAATCGTCCCGTGGCCAGTGAGAGTTGATTTGCTGGTGTTCTTTGAGATCGTTGTCCTGTTGCATGATACAATTTCAACCAAACAATATCAGTCGCACAGATGGTCTCGCATATTCACTAGATATACTTTGTTGAACAGGGGAGTTCATGGTTGACTGCAAGGTGCCCAGGTTCTGTGGCTGTAAAACAATTCCAAATTGTTACCCCACCACCACTGTACCACTGTGCTTATGACAAAATAATCTTCACTTTGGTCTACTCTGTTCTAATGGACATTGTTCTAGGTGTCTTGTGTTTTATTCAGATGCAACTTTGCAAACCTAAGCTTCGCTCCTATGTTCTTTTTATAGAAGAGGCTTTCTCCAGGCAATACTTCCAAACATGACATGCATGTTCAGTCTTTTTCTATTTGTATAGTCTGAGATATACAGTGTCTCTTGAGTTTAATTTATCTGGGAATTGCACAGTTTGACCTTGGGGAAAATTTTATTTGGATCCCCATTGTTGGGAAGATTGGCAACTGTCTTCCATTTGCTAAAATCATTGATAATGTGTTCCTCCTCGGCATTGTGTTATCATTCACCTGAATAAATGGGGCCATGAAAAAACTACTTGTGCTTCTCCCACACCAATGGAGCTCATATCAGTGCATTCGGCCAGGGCAGCTGGGGACAACTGCTCTCTTGTGTGGCCAGCTGAGTCAATGTGATCAATAATGACAACTCCATGTTCATGTTAACTCTGAGGCTGAAGCAAACCCCAGAACCTGTCTTAAGGTGAAGGATTCAGGGTTGATCGGAGGTGTAAATGTGCATGTCTTGGACTGCTTCAAGGTCTAAATATATTATGTTGTGTGTACACCAGTTAATAGAAAGTGTTCATAAAAATGTCACTTAATGTGGAAATAGTTGCCAACTCCTTTATTAGATCTCAATTCAAAGAGGCTTAGCTGGCTATATTCCCATAAGTTAACAGGTGCTAATTTCAAATTCTTGACTCCTATTCTCATTAAAATACTGAGGGGGGCTTGAAATTCAAAATTTATGCAAGTAAAAGCAATATTACACAGGTCTGTTAGAGACTGAGATGTAGTTATGCAGAAATGAATTATTTTTCTAAAGGGCACAATACAAATTTCTGAGGCCAAGTATTTATTTTTTCACAGTATTAATTTTAATATTAAAAAGACACATTTACATTGTGTTTTTTTTTTTAATATAACACTTTTATCTGTAGCTAATGTTTGAATAAAAGTCTGATGTTTAGCTGTTCAAATATGTTGAAAGATATATATGAAAAGGTCAACAACTACTATAGGATGTGCTATTTTTACTTCATCTCTAGATTTGAATTCAGGAGAAGTATACACTGCAGCAAGTACAGAGTAAAACTGTGTCAGTGATTACCTTTGTGGGTACAAAGAGCAGCTTATTATGGCTAAAGTTGAAGTGGAAAGGCTGCTATATGTGTGGCTAGCTGGGGTTTTTAGGAGCTTTGTATATAGCTGCTATAAGTAGCAAAGCCATATTACTGTAAAATCTTACTTTTTGGAACTGCCATTAATTTTTTAACCTCCTCACCACCCGCTTTCCTGGTCCACTTCTTACTTGTCCCAAATTCAGAATAATATTAGTTGTACGGACTCACTGGCACTGAACAGGCAGTCGTCATTATCTTTTGGGCCCATGCTTGCTGGCTGCACTTTCTATTCTATTTGTAGAGACGTCTAGAGCACAACCATGGGATTTATGCATTAAAGGTGTTAAGACAGACAAAATGCTTTTAAGCTGGTTTGTGTTCTAAAGTTATGTATGTTATTTAAATGCAAAATTTGAAACAACCTTCTTATTAACCCTGTAAAAAGTGGAAGTGCACTACATCTGCTTTGTGGGTTAGCAACAAAACCGTTAACATGGGCTTTTGTCAATTGCAAGTAATAAATTTATAGCTTTCCTTTATGGAAGATGAAGAGCATAAATGGAAATGATTCCTGCCCAAGGTCATTACACAGCAACACAACAACAAAAATCAGTGTGCTGGCACTTACTATTACACGCGTCATAAAATACATTTAAGTAATTTGGCTTTGAATTGTTTTGTTCTAGTGTACAACACTATCTAAGGCAAGTAATGCTATTTATTTTAGTCATGTTGGGCTTTTCTTCTAAGTCATATTTAACAGATTTGTTTTAAGGACACCTTTATTGTGTAAATGTATTTACTATTTTGAAAATATTAACTGATGAACTTGGTGCTAGGAATGTAGTATGATCTAATTTTTATCCTTTTAGTTGTACCTTCCTGATGTGTGACAAGCTAGTTTCTTTATTCATGAGCTGTGTCACTATTGTGTGTCTGTCTTAGGACCAAATATTATACTAAAACAAAAGAAATTCCTTTCATGAGAAAGCAACCCTTTTGAAACAATATATAGATTTAATGAGAAAAAGGGTTAGCCAATCCATAAACTCAGTGTCATAAAAGTATAAAAAAAAAAAAGAAGCAACTTTTAAATATCACACCGTCTAGTAATTCTGCAACTGAATTCATGATATAAAAGGGTTGGGATCCTCTGACTTTCAACACAAAATAGGAATGGCCCTAGTTCTGAAATATTTAATTAACTAATATTAAAAAAAACAGCAAAATGAGTAAAACACCAATGCAGAAGTGAAAGGAAAATAAACATTGCATTAAAACCCAAATATTTACACCCCCCAAAAATAATAACCCCCCAATAATTGTAAAAGTATATAACCCATGCAAGTAAACTATGGGGTTTGCAGTTACAAATGTACAAGAACATTTTATATTACCATCTTTGAACAAATAGGGAAAGGTGTTGAACCCGTGTCCATATTATTATCCGACCTTTGCTTTTATGTATAATAGGCTTTTATTACATTTTGAACAAAGGTATAATATGTAACATATAACAAAGAAGAAAAACATGTAACCTATAACAAAGAAAAATTAAGGAATGGGATGGGTGGGAGGGAGGAAGGGGAGGAGGGTAAGAAAATATTGGCAAAATTCCAACTCTTGCTTTTAAATTTTGAGGATTGATGTTATATTTGGTTCTGGCTACCGATTTCAGGCCATAAGTTTTCAACACTATGATAGGGATGACACATTTGTTATATACACCAGTATTTCCTTGTGTGGATTACATTATAGATTTATTCACAATGCTTATCTGACAAATAAGAAACACTCATTAGATTCAATGGCTTACAGTTACCAATATAACAAAGTGGATTTGGTGTTCCTAACCTGTGGATTTATTATTTGGCTTCACAGTTCCTGCTTCATTTCTGGATGGGAAAGTAGTGAGTGTTTAAGCCGGTTATATGTTTTAATAAAATGTATGTTGGATATCTGTAGTCCCTTTGTATGGCCTGGAAATTGATAAGTAATCATTTCACTTTCCAATGTTTTATTTAATGGAGAGAGTAGTAAAACATTGGAAAATTTTGGGAGAAATATAAGGTAGCAATTAGACGGGTTAACACGGATAGCATGGTTAGATTTGTTTTGATCAAGAAATGGATGGTGAAGGAACCTCTAGGTGAATCCGTGGGAGCCTGAGTGAAACAAAAATATTGGCTTTGAAAAGGTCACATTTAAGTCTAAACAAAATGTTATTAAATTTTCTCAAATTTGGTCTCCGTGGTTAGATAGAGATGTTGGCGGGGTTGTGGGCAGAGATCAAATAAACAGGTTTAGTGGGAAAGTTCATTATAGATAAACGATAATGTTGTAAAGTGGAGTGCAGTTAAGAGAAGCCATATTGGTTTTAGTGGTTCGTATGTGCCTGATTTGGAGCAGCTAAGAAAATAGGTGTTGAAGAAATAGTGTGTTGATCGAGATTGGGTGTTTTTTTTTTTTTATTTCTTTAGTGTTTGCAGTTTTTGTAAATGTAAAATGATGTTTATCTATGGTTACAAACGTTTAGATAATATTAAAAAAAATGTAGTATGTTTCTAAAATGGTAAAGAGTTTCTTGAATGTTAGTCAGCTTATTGGAACCCTTGTCAAAAATGTTGGAAATCACATACTCAGACATGATACAAAACTGTTTTGGCTTTGTGAAACATACCTCTGAAAAATGAAATGGCCTTATTGCATTTAATGGCACATTTTTTGTTCAGACTAAGTTAGTAAAGAATAATGGGAACCCTTAACAATGTGGGAAATATTTATAGAATCACCTGGTCATTTGGAAGAGACGTACAGGTAGAGCAAGGAAGGCATAAAAGCTTCAAAACGAAAAACTCAAGGAAATGTAGAACAAAAGATATTAAAACAACCGTGCAGAAACTGTAAGAAATTAACCAAAGAAATCCATTAACACCTAACAGAAGAAAACAGGGTTACAGTGGTCTAAAGAGAAGTAGTTATGAACTGTGGAAGATTGAGTAAAGTAGTAGTTTATATTGAGTATCCAATAGGGTAATTGGTTTTCATTACCTCCTATTCCATCTATATGGAGAAAAATGGAAAATCGGCCATTACAAGGCTAAATCCTGAAAATGTGATCAGTCAATTGGTGTAAAAGATCTATATACATATACAGTCTTGCTGCTACTAGGGAAACACCACCAACTTTCCAGTTTCATCCAGGTTTTGCCACCATCACCTTTGACCTTGCTTAGTTCTGGCAATTTATAAAATACTCACAAACATAAAAGTTTTTAATAACATACCAAGTTCAGTGCTTTTTTCCTGTTCCAACAGAAGGAATCAAGAAAAGCATGGCAGCAGCTTAAGACATTTTGTGTGGTTAGTACTAAACACATCAAGGCGCTGTCATGCTTTCTATGATTTCCTGTGCTTGAATGTGAATAAAGCACTTGCTGAGCCTAGCATACCGCTGAAAACGCTTTGTGAATTTCAAGTAAGTTGGAGCCTGAATTATGATGAATATTGTTTTTTATTATTGGGTATAAGTTTGCATATAAGTTCAGGCCTCAAAGAAGAGTCATAAGTCAGAGGAGGTGCAATAAAGTAATAAATGAATTTGGATTGTTTTCAACTCTTTTCGTCATTGTTGAGTGATTTCATAATTTTACTTACTTGATATGAAAAAAACATTTCCCATTAATTTACATTATTCAAATTTTTTTGGAGGTATGACTTGCAATGGGAGAATGTTTAGTTGCTCATAAACAAAAATGTCTGTCATTAAGTGATTCAATAAGTTTTGCCAGGTTTTGTATGCCAGTAGGCTATACCTTATTGTCCCAATGAGGACCATATCCCTCATTTTTTTTTACAAGCTATCGGAGGCACAGTAAGTGAAGTGAAATGTACCAACAGGGTAGCAGACTATTAGAAAAGTGACTTGATAAAATAATTTGATGATCATATTTATTTTTTAATGCATTAGAACCTCAAAAAAATTGAAAGTTCAAGCAAACCCAAAGTCCATTTTAGTATGTATGGCATAATGCCTTACTTGATTGGCAACTCGGAAGGTAAATGAGTGTGCTTAGCTTTGTCAGCCTGAAACAGGAAATACTTTAATTGTAAGTTTCTCCAGGAATGAAACTTTGTCACAAAAACTGATTTGTTCAAGAAAGCTGTAAAATAAAAGGCATAGTGCCAACCATATCAAAAATAGATTTTCAGTTTAGATACACAATAACATTTCAATTTTGGCAAGCTATTTTATGGAAACTGTAAGGTTGTGGAAGTGCTTTGTACAATAGTGATGCTGTCTGGTGCAAACAAAAATTGAGCTTGTCGTTACATTTCTGACATTTTAACAGTTCTGTAAGAAAACATGGTTTTGCTACTGCTGAAACTGTTTTAAGAAAAGTTTACTTCCTCTTCCAAAATCTAACTAAGAACAGTATTTGCAGTACAGCAAAAAAAAAAAAAAAAAAGCACATCCAGTTCCCTCAGGTAATCCCTTCGGAGCAAATTGTACCAGGGTTTTTTTTGCCTTCCTCTGGAACAACTATGTGTTTAGGGTTTTGTATCTGAGATATGTTTATTTTCCTAGTGGTTGAGCGATGAACTTGTGTCTTTTTTCAAATTGATGAACTAAGAGACACCTAGATTCCTATCTAACTAAGTTTGTTAAGTCTAAGTTTGTAAAAAAAAGTTTTTCAAAAGAGTGCAAACATGAACAATGCACATTTATATGAGAAATAGTTTATATGAGAATAGAAAAAGTGAAAAAGTAGAGAGCAGAGATGTCCCTTCTGCAGTGACTAATCTTACCTGCCTAATTGTTCTTACCTGCCTCCAATTTTGTTGAGGTGCGTAGTTGCCAGGAAAACCCTCCTCCCTGCTTCCTTCCAGGTCCACCCAATCTTGAGTGCCAAAAATAGTTTAGGGAAAGTAAATAAATGGGGAAAATAAAAAACAAGCAGGATGGCACGCAGGTTTAGTTCCACTTTAAGAACTGTCCACATCTCAATTTTATGATGCCTGTCTCTTTACGCCTACTTCCTTTGTACTGTGATTTTACTGCTACAGCAAAACTCCGTACATACTTGATATACATGGGTTAAGGCACAGGAGCGAATCATCTAAACTTTAGTTTATGTATCTGTTCCACTCTACCAAGTTAAAAGCATATCCAGAGACTTTAGTTCAACACCTAAATGCTTCAGCAGTATAAATAGCACCATAGTCAGCAGTGGCGAAAATGCATTTGTTAGTATTTTGATATGGAAGGGATGTAATAGTTTCCGGTATCCTCATTTAGAATCAACATTTTTCGTGTGGCAGAAAGCAGTGCTGTACAAACCTTTTAACTGGACAATAGGCAAAAAAAAAATCAGCTGTGACCTGTGATTTTGTAATGCAGTTTTTAACATAAATTAGGTATTTAAATAGGCAATAAGACCACAATATTGGAGAACCAGTTGTAATGATTTAATTAAAACAAGTACAAAATTTGCAATATTCAAGCAGTTTTGGGTCAAAACAATCATAGAGTACTACAACAGCGCAAGTATATTATGATCTTCAGCCACCCGTCTCATCCTATAGGAAAGATCCTAAAAAAAAAAAAAAAAATCCTAAAACATAAATTAGGTAACAAACTTGACTGTTTTTGTTTGTTTTTTTTTTGTTTTAGGTTTATGATTTTAGTTTTAATGCCAAGTACAAAATGTTATGAGTTAGTAAAAGAGTTTATACAAATATGTTTGCCTCATCTCTCACAGTACATTAACACAATTCTGAGTCAAGGTCTAACTTTACTTTGCCCTGATATGGCACAAACAGATTAACCTAGCCTAAATATAACTGTCCTGTGATATGATATATGATCAGTTTGCTGCTACCAGGTCCCTTGTGCAGCCAAGTCAGAAGTTTCCTGTAGAACTTTGTGTTGAATATGTACTGTAAGTAAATATAGCGTATGTTGGGTTTTACCGTACATTTCTATACATTGTCAGCCATTTTTATTTTTCCCTTTAGGTTTTTTCACCTACAGAGTTTTGTGTAGCGAGACTTATGATTAGAAAGGGAAGTTAAAAATATATATACAAACAAATATATTTTTTTTTGATCCATTTGTGTTTGTGTTCGTATATGTGCTTCTACAGTCTATAAACCTAAAGTCTCTGCTGATACCTAGTCCTTTGCAGCCTGGTAAAATGCAGGTCTGCAAAAATCGGTACTCTATTTTATAAGTGAATTTGTCCCAGTCTGGCTGCTTGTACCGGCTATAGCCCCTGGTGACAATAGGAAGGTCATGCCTCCTCAAATTTTGCCACAAAGAGTTAACTTACTGTGACTATTAATTGTATACATAATTTTAGGGATATATAAAGGTTTTCCTTGGGATATTTTTTTTATTTTATTTCATTTTTTAGTGTTGTATCTAATCATTTCCCTCCTAAACAGATGGCACTGACAATGAATACTACAGCCAAGGTGTCAGTGTCCTTTTTCTTTCATCTTTTTATGGTGCCTGTTAAGAGTTGGTAATTACTTGATTTAAAAGCACTATGCCAACTCCATGGCTTTCATAGAGCAGAACGTTTATGAACATGTCATTGGCATCATTCAGAGGAAGGTGTATGTAGAAATTGCAGGTGGAAAAGGGTAATGAAAGAATTTTTTTTGAAAAATTTAATTTTATTGGAAAAAATAAAAAATACATGGTTTTTATAAGCTGTAAAAAGCTGACACCAATTTGTGTTCAAAAAATTTAAATACAACACATTTATTATTATTAATATTTATTTTCCAACACTAATAATTATTGTTCTTATATGTTACATAATGACTACAGGACTGTATATTACTGAAAGTACACTTATAACGAATAACCGCTTTACTTAGTCTAAATATTAGATATGATGATCTTTAAGGTCTATTTGTGAAACTAATAAACCCAACTGCATGTTTTTGGAATGTGGGAGGAAACTTGAGTACCCAGAGGAAACGCATGCAAAACCAGGGAGAACCTACAAACTCCATGAAGATAGTGTCCTGTCTGAGATTCAAACCTGGGACCTAGCGCTGCAAAGGCCAGAGTGCTAACCACTGAGCCACCATATTGCCCAGTAATAATACAAGTGTGTTAGCATGACTAGATTATTTGCTTTATTCAAAATTCTTCATATTGTTAAAACAACCTTGTGTTTTGCTCATTCGTAGCATACCAGAGGGTGGTATAATAGCGTTCCCCCCCCCCCCCCCCGCCCCAGGAGCACTGTGGCCACCCTGAGCCATTACATGGGGGAGAGGTAGAGAGTTCTTTAATTCTGTGTAAGCTCCTAGTGGCATTTATGAGCTTGCACTGGGCTACCTTTCCTTACTCCTAGCAGTCAAATGGAGTGGTAGAGGTGTAAAATGAAAGTAAACAAAAATATTTGTCATCATAACATATAACTTGTGGTTTGTGGCCTTTATGGAGTTAAAATACATTCAAAAGTCACTTATCTGATCTGTTTTTATTTTTGGATAATCTTTTGAGGAAGTAGAGTTGGTTCAAAGCTCGAATCAGGAAACGGAGTGTTTCAGCAATGTCCGTAAAGTATACAGAACAATAGATTAAATGCACAATTTAATATTGTCCCTCTACACAGGAAATTTGCACCAAGGCTTGAGCTTGATTGGAAATCTTCAATGTTCAAAACAGTTTGTGTAAAGTTACTGTTTTTATACAAAAAAGATTGTTCCAACTCCTTTCTAAATGATGACATTTTTTCCTTGCCTTTCATATTCTATATCTAAGGTGTTTAGTTTAAAAGAACTAGTATGGCCTTATAGAAGCCAAACTGCTAAGGCATAATACTGGGGCACAAAAGTAAGCTTTTGCTTTAAGAATGTTCATAGTGCTCTGGCATTGCAAAGCCAGCACATTACAATGAACTGACATGAAAAGGAGGTAAAGCTTGGAGAAGAGCCTGGTCACATGACCTGTCAAGCCTATGCGAATAGTGCTTTTTTAATGCATTAAGCAAAGACATCTATGTAGGATACCACAGGCTGGAGCCCACATTTTATAAATGGGTGATTAATTGCAGTGTGGAGTAAACTTGCACACAATAGTGATTTCCGCTCTACATTATAAATGTCACCTTTAGTGTTAATCATATTGTGCCTGAAATCCTTCTGGCAACTATGCAAGAAAGTCTTGCTGACCTACTCCTTACCTGACTATAGGAATCTGAGCATACATCGATCCTTTCATGTGGGGCAGAATAATTGTGGTATACAAGAATTCTGGGGTTCTTATGTATTTTTTAATGCATTTATATTTGTATTTTACGTGTTTTTTTGTGCATTGATATGCAGCTTGAAGTCTTTTGTGCAGATTATAAAATGTGATAATGTGAGCACACTCAGTTGCTGAAGGTTTTAATACTGATCCTTAGCACAGCTTCTATCGTCATACCATCCATGTGAAAAATAAATTCACTGGTGTTCTAGTTCATAAATGGTAATAGTGAAAGCTGTTGAAGGCTAATCGTACGTCTGCACATTCCTTTCAGGGAAAAAAAAACTTGCCAATGCTTAATTAGGGATTTTCATCACTTCCTTGGGACAGCTATTACAGCAGGAAACTTTCTCATAGTTTACTGCATTAGCAGACTTGCATTTGTTTTCCTTCCCAAAGCCCAAATAGCCGCAGCTTTTAAAGACTCTGAAAGAATTTGCACTTCTGAATTATTAGAATCAAAACTTCAGAACTTTCATTTTCAGCGTAGCGTGTTTAATTAGCAAACTTTGCTTGATTGCATTATTCTTGTCCTTTGATTTTAGCTTTATGACAAAATCAATACGAAGTCTTCGCCACAAATCAGGAATCCTCCAAGTGATGCTGTACAGAGAGCCAAAGAGGTAATTAACTTTTTTTTTCTTAGTGTTCATGCATGTATTATTCAATATTGATTCATGTGTACTGAGAGTGTTTTCCTAATGCATTGAACTGACCAATGTATTAGGATGAATTTTGACGGAGTCATAACCATTTTCCTCACACACTATTCATAATTAATACCTTCAATATTACCCTTGCTTATGTAGCAGATCTTGGGGCATATATCGCTATGAAATAGGTGCTGATTATTTAGTTTTATTATACAGAGGGCATTAGTTACCCCATAAATGAATTTACTTTTTTCTATTTACCAGTAGGTGTATTTACCTTATAGACCAGCACAATTTTCACCTTTCAGCTGTGTCCCTTTTGATTCAGCAATACCTTTTTCACTACTTATGGACAGCTAACTGAAATTTTTTTTGGTGGATAAATTAGACATTATTTGGGAGTTAATTTTTAAGAATTATTTCATTTTCTATATAATTTAAAGGAAACAAACAATGTTACTGTGGAGAAAACACAAAATTTATTTAGCCATTTGTCTGTTTTTTATCACAAGACTTGCATTTATTGCTAGTAAAGTGTATACTAACTATATTTGAATTTTAGATGTTTTTGTGCTTTATGTGCATTCTTCTTCTTGTGCTGTAGCAATAATAATACAGCATATGTAGCAGAGATGTTTATAAGTGGTGGTGGTGGTGGGGGGGGGTTGAATAATTATTATATCTTTAGGCATTAGTTTCTGAAAGTGTAGTTATAGAATGACAGGTGTTTTTTTTTTTTTTTTTTTTTTAATTTTTTTAGTAGCAGCCCACCTGTTTAGTTCTGACCTTAAATATAGTGCCCCACCTACAGTTCCTCCTTCTATGGTGGCCCACTTGTAAGGCTCCTTTAAATTGATGTCTGTGCCCCTCCATCCTCCCCAATTGTATTATCACCAAATTATAGTGTGCCCTTTATTGGTCCTCCTTTACTCCCACCTACCTAATACCACAGTGTTGATGGTGAGAGGACAATACATTACATGTGCCAATTAACCCCCCTAGCGGTAATCCCGAGTGTGACTCGGGGTGGCTTTTACTTGCAAAAATCGGTAATCCCATGTCACACTCGGGGTAACTTTAAGAGCCCCCCTTACCTTGGCCCCACGCTCCAGCGGCGATCCGATGGTCCTGGTGTGATGCCCGGGCACCGGTCCGTCGGGGGGCATGGCCAGTAACCTGCTTTTAAATAGCACCCAGGTCCCGGCCACGCTGCTGCCCGCATCTCTCTGGAGATATGAGCAGCAGCAGCTCCAGCGTCTGTGTGCCTGTGTGAGGCAGGGCAGGGAAATCCCCACTCACATCACCCCGGGAGGATGAGTCATGTATGGGGGTGTGTCTGGGAGGGAAATTTAAAAGCAGATTACAATGTAATCTGCTTTTAAATGGTTTTTACAGTACAAAAACACCACACAACCTGAAATAAAAATAAAAGTACATTTTGAATTTTATATTTTATTTTAAGATTACATTGTTGTCTATTATTTCATTATTTTTTTAAATTATTATTTATAATTATGTATTATATTATATTTTATGATATAAAATAATATATAATATAACATAATATAATATAATAAATAAATAAATATAATTATCATACCCGGGAGTTAATCCTAAAAATTACAGGCCCACAATATAAACAAAAATTTCTATGCAAAAAAAATAGGATCACTTTTTGCATCAAAAAACTGACAGAATTAGAACGCTAGGGGGGTTAAATGCTGACTGAAATTAATTTTGCTGGGGTGCGTTTTAGCTAATGCAAGCTAACAGAACATTCTCAAAGGTAAAATACAAGCACTTTTACCAGTCATTCCAGTTATCATTGGTTCTATAATTGACTGACTAAATATTTTTTAATAAATGAAATGGTTTTATGACTTCAGAATGCGTTCCTGTAATGGTTGTACAAAGGCATTAGTTGTTGCCAGTAGAAAATAGTTACTTGTTTGTACCACTTAAAAACTAAATATGTTTTTACTCTTTCTAAGGAAACTCATTTTGCCAATTGTTTGTTCTCTTAAAAGGTCAAACAAAACATGTGTTACATTTAATAATAAAGTTCCTTAATGACTAAACGAAAGGTTTCCGTGCTAATTGGTAACTAAATCTAGCTACAATAAGGAAAGGTAAAATGGGTTTAGTGGCTAAGGAAAAAGCTTAGCATTTTTGCATTGATATTTACTTGACTTTACAGTAATTTTTCTGTTTTGTCAGGTAATATGGACTAAAATAAGGCCTTTTTTTACCATGCCAAAAAAAACTGATTTCCTGCTAGTAAAGCATACTATTTAACTGAGCTTGCATGACACCATGCACATTCAATAGCAGTGAGATGAATTTGACATCCACATGATGTTAGTTACTTGAAAATGGCAGAATGCTTTTCACTTTAATACTGCCACATTCCTACCTGTAAGGTCATTACCAGAGTGGATTGTCTATTCAGAATATATGAATTATGTATCTGGCCCTTATGTGGTTTTTGAGGCAGTTTCAGTGGATCAAGAAAATCTACCACCAGTAGTGTTATTGTGTCTATGGGGGAAACAGGATGGAAAAAACAGGCTTTGATAAACCTATTGAGGCATTATATTATTCAGCTATTGGACTTTACCCAAAAATAATGGGCTCATGGTAACAAAGGCCAAATTCTGCCTTACGGCTAAAACATTCACCCAAAATGGTATACTATTTACAGCCTTTATATGACCGCCAATAGAAGTTGGGATATTGCCAAACCCCATGTTAGTATGTTGATCATGTAATTTTTGTTTTTTTGGAAAGTATATTTATGTTATCCAAATTGTTGTACCAATATTAAACTGGGAGGAAAAAGTGGTTTTCGTCAGGGCAATGAAGGCACAGAACCTGATAATCGTGTAAAAAAAAAATCTTACACTCTGTATGCACTAACTTCTTTAACCTTTATTCTGCTGCCCGTTGTAGGTTTTGGAAGAAATATCATGTTATCCTGAAAACAATGATGCAAAAGAACTGAAACGTTTACTAACACAACCTCATTTCATGGTAAGTAGAGTATTGCCCTTAAAAAAAAAAAAAAAAAAACAGTGAATTTTTGTTTTAAAAGCGCAATCAGTTTCAATATCCAATGCCATTACAGCTGTAGTTTTAGATATATTGGGAACGAATTAGAGTTTGTGTTACTGATATCACTCCTATCGCTGATATTCACCTCACTTCCTGTACTGTCTTGTACAAGTGAAGGGAAGAGAGCGCAGCAGGGTGCCACTCCGTCGTTCTCCCACCTGCCCTCTCAGGGCTGTATGTACAGCGCTCGTTCAGTCTTTTGTTATCGTGAAAGATCCTTTCCAACAACAATTAAAGAACGTGTGTACGCACGCTTAGTTTAGGAATTTTTTTCAATAGGGAAACATAAATAAATAAAATTTTCTTATATTGACTCCAGACTTTGGCCACCCTATTTTTGCTGGAAGCATTCTCCTCACTTTCTACAAAGCAATTTCCTTGCTTCTGTATGGTAAGACATTTTGTAGCGCAAAGAAAAGTGATGGTTGAAACAGTGTCCCAGATTGAAGAAGAGATGAAGAGTTTTATTCCTTCCCTGGACTACCCAAAACTATGGCTATACATACTTGTTATTTAAAAAAAATGGCCTTAACTACTACTATAAAGTAATCATTGTAAACATTTGCACACTTTTAAATCATTTAGTAACATAATGTTTAAAGTAATGCAATGCTTTCTGTACTAATGTGTAATGTGCATTATTGGAGAGTATTAACACTCTGCTGCATTATTTTTTGCTGACGTCTACTCTTTAAACACCACATTTAAACTTGGTTCTCATATTTAATTCATACAGCCCTGAAAGCAGGTGCTGAAAACTTGAAATTCTTCCCCACAGAACTATATTGGCATATGCATTTCTTAGTAAGAAACCCATGCATATTGTTCAGCTCTTATACTGGTACTACAGTGTCCTCGAGCCCTGTGTGTTGCACTGTTTGCAGAATCACCAAAACAGGATATAGATAATATTACTTTTATAAAAAGGTATACAATTGAATAGCCTAGGTTAGTTTATATAGGGACATATTAATTTTATTTATTTATTTATTTTTTTTTTGCTTCATTGCATGCTGGGATTTTATGTGACCATGAAACAGTAGTGACATAACAGTTTGTACACAGCAAACACCCCTAAATCTTCCTACAGTAGAGTTAGCAATGTCCACAGACATTTGTGAGGCTTATGAGTGGTTCACTACAGCCAACTTGCTTAGTTTCATAAAAGCAAACACTTTTCAGATTTGTAAAATAAAACTAGAAGTTGAATTGATTTTATTTACTGAATCATTTTAACATATTGTCCTATTACCAGTCCTTGCCACTGACTGAGTCTATTTGTTGAATGTACTCATTTTATTGACCATGGTGCCCCTGTGAGGTTTAAATCTGATGTTTTTCAGTTATACCAGTACTGCTGGATTTATGTGCTTAATCACAGGATGCGAATAACAATTTGCAAGCAAAGCTGTATTGTGTGTGTGCCTGATCTCAGATAAGGGAATTGTTAAAACATTTTCTTTCTAAAGAAAAACACAAGGGAAAATATCTGGAGACCGTGCCAGCCTGAATATAAAACGCCCCTACAAACAATAGTCCCTATTGATTCAACATCCTTTGGGAAACTGCTAAGTGTGTATTACCTCTTTGTAAGAGAATAGATGCAGGGAAGGTGTCTGTGTACAGAAAATTAGCTCAGAGACTTAGCATTAGGAATGTCAGTATGAGGTTGTCTCTCCATTATGTAATAACAAAGTTTAAATAACTTTGTTTGTGGGTGGTGAAGACACATTATTTAGAATTTTTGTTGATTCTTGTTGTAATACTTAAAACCAACTTTAGTGTAATTTTTGTACTTTGTCACATCCCAGTGCTCCGGTGTGGGCACATTAAGCAGTTTTTTTTTTTTTTTTTAGATGAGAATAGTGTTTAGAACTATATATGCATCCAATCAAAAATATTAAGGTGTAAGGTACTGCATCCTACCTGCTTAGGCACAGTAACTGGACAGCCCTTTAAACAAATGGCAACTGAAGGACATAGATCGAACAAAACCATGCTTTTCCTTCTCCTTCAAAGGAAATACCATTTTACCTCGAGGAAGCAATTACAGGTTAATGGATATTGATGAGTTGGTGTCAGTGTATTTTTTTTTTCTTTCAATGCAAGATTAATAAGGCCGTGAAGTCAGTTTAGTGCATTGTGTGTGGACACTGCAAGCTGTAGCATCTTTAGACAGGCGGTTTTAAAAATCCTTCTCCTTACATAGTTGATTAAATAAAATTTATCTACTGAGATTTATTATTTTTGATTGCTACAAGGCTGGAGGCTGAACATTAATCTAGAAAACAGATTTTCTGAACCACATAAAATTAAGTGTCCAATTAAAACTATTTATAGTGGGACGTGTACCTGGGAAAATACCATGATGCAATGGGAAAATGTTTGGGAAGCCACAGTGGAAAGTATACAGATATACACATTTTCTTTATCTTTCGCCACCAGCAGACTATAGCGATAAAAAGTCGCCATCTTTGCATTTTGCAGATGTTAAAAATGGGCAGAATGGCATCAAAGTAAATTAACTTACTGCTAAAGTATAAGATAAGCAGGATAAATTTCAAAAGATCTGGTTGCCATGGCGTACATTTAGTCAGAAATACATAAACCATACTAATCTTCTATCTTTTTTTACCTATTTACCATCTTTCATAATTCCATTCCCTCTTTCCTTCCTCCTCCCTTCCTTCTTCCTAGGTACCCTAATTTTATTGTTTGTTTTTATTAACATCCTGTTTTTCACACACTCCTCTCACATCTATTCTTGCAAAAAATAAAAAGTTTTTAATTTGCCTAATTACACAATTATATTCACATCTTTTAGCTGACAAACTACTCTCTATGTCCACCACCAGTACATCACAATTCATCTGATCAGTTTAAAGAGAACAGTGGGAAGGATTTAATAAAGCTCTCCAAGGCTGGGGAAGATGGGCTACTTAATGGGAGAACCTTGGTGATCAGCAAACCTGAAATGGATTGAATGATAAATAATTTGCTACTAGGCCGATGTTTTCAAACCTGGACCATATCCATTCACCCAGGTCCTCCCAATGTAGACCATCTTCTCCAGTCTTGGAGAACGTTAATAAATCGAGCGCAATGTGTACTACTACTGATATTGTTACTTTTGATGCAGACCGTTTGCTACCTTATTCAATAAAACCTTTGAAAGAAAATTACATGTCCTTTGTCCTCTGTATTTATAATCACTGAACCTACCACATTTATAATGTGGTGTTATGCTGTCTTTGATTATTTAAGTAATACAAAGAAGAGGAAATCTACTCTCAATCCTGAGCATTCATTCTTTTTCTTCTAAATGCTGCAGGGAGATCAGCAAGGAGCACAGCAAAGAATTTTTGCGGTCTCCTACTGATGTCCCAAAAGGAAAAAAAAAGATTTAATAAGCCACTGAGTTATTGAAGCTGCCAGCATCTACCTATATCTGAAATATGGGTTTATTGCCATTTATTTTTTTCCCAGCTGTAGTTGTAACTTACTCTTTTACTGTATTTCCGCCAAATTCCCAGTTTCTCAAGTGCTCCGGCTAAAGTTATCTATTTTTTTTTTTTTAAATATTACTTTTTATAGTAGAAACAGAATAGGATTTGTTTAATATTTTAACATATATTGGTAACTTGAGATGGATATAGTCAGAATCGTTTTTAATAATGCTTCCTTGATGGTTATACGTATTTGTATTGTTGTTCAACCTAAATGGCATTGTGTATACTCATATTTGATCATTTCCTTCTAATGATTTAGTAAATGTTTGATGCATTGCCTTAACTGTTTATTTTTATGAACAGTAAAATATGAAAGGCAGACATATGTCCACTGCTATCTAACCGGCTTTGCTCCTCATCCATTATTTATAGTGATATTGACTGCAAGGAAGACAAGTATCAGAAACGAGTAAAGCATTTGCCAATTATGTTTCTCAAGCAGAATGTTCCTTTCATATCAGTAGTGCTAGATTCCTTGTATCAACACCCGCTCTGTGTTATCTAATTCAGCATATCCTTGTGTGCTTTTCATCACAATAGTACCTGTCTAGCAAATCCTATGTTTGTGTAGCACTCTAATTGTTTACCTGTTCATATTCTTCTTCCTTATTAGACAACTACAATGTGTTGACCTCACACAGTACATTTTTTTCCCCTACAACTGTATACATTAAAGAGGATTTAAACTAATGAAAAAGTTTATTTTGATACATAGAAGGAATAGCGTGGATCAGATTCTCCACTCCAAATTTTATGCAAAATGTTGTGCTTTTTGCCAACCCCAGAATTTGTTCATAGGGATAAAGAAGCAGGTATACAGAGAGTGGCTTTAGTGGCAAACATTAGTGAACTTTACTTTTGTATTAAGTAACACGTGATACACTTTGATACCAGCGGTGGAAATAACTAAATACAACCAAAGAAGAAAGTGTGTCATTGTGAAAATTTCAGGCTTAGGTGCAGTTGTATCATTCCCGATGCGGTATGGCTTCCTCGGGAGGTAGAGACTTCTACTTGTTTGTAACATAATATGACAAAGTAATAAATTGCATAACAATGTGAATTTCCCCGTGTGTATAAATTTAGATATGCAGTTAGGACCATAAATATTTGCACATAAACAACGTTTTTTCTAGTTTTGGTTCTGTACATTACCACAATTTTAAATTAAACAACTCAGATGCAGTTGAAACTGCAGACTTTCAGCTTTAATTCAGTGGGTTGAACAATCACTTCATTTCAGGGGCTCAAAAGTAATTGGACAATTGACTCAAAGGCTATTTTACGGGCTGGTGTGGGCAATTCCATTGTTTTGTTATTATCAATTAAGCAGAAAAAAGGCCTGAAATTGATTTGAGAAGGGGGGGGGGGGATGTGGAAGATTTTCCTGTGAACAGACAAATGCGGTGAAAGGAGCTCTCCATGCAGGTGAAACAAACCATCCGAGAAATTGCTAAAATATTAGGAGTGGCAAAATCTACAGTTTGGTACATCATGAGAAAAAAAACAAAGCAGTGGTGAACTTGGCAACGCCAAAAGACCCGGACCACGGAAGACAACAGTGGTGGATGATTGCAGAATAATTTCTATGGTGAAGAGAAACCCCTTCACTACAGCCAACCAAGTGAACAGCACTCTCCAGGAAGTAGGCATATCGATAAATACAGGGGGTGCACTGCAAGGTGCAAGCCACTCATAAGCCTCAAGAATAGAAAGGCTAGATTGGACTTTGTTCAAAAACATCTAAAAAGGCCAGCACAGTTCTGGAAAAACATTCTTTGGACAGATGAAACCAAGATCAATCTTTACCAGAATGATGGCAAAAAAAAAGTATGGAGAAGGCGTGGAACAGCTCATGATCCAAAGCATACCACATCATATGTAAAACATTGGCGGAGGCAGTGTGGTGGCTTGGGCGTGCATGGCTGCCAGTGGCACTGGGACACTAGTGTTTATCCATGATGTGACACAGGACAGAAGCAGCCGAATGAATTCTGAGGTGTTCAGAGGCATACTGTCTGCTCAAATCCAGCTGAATGCAGTCACATTGATTGGGAGGCGTTTCATAATACAGATGGACAATGACCCAAAACATACTGCCAAGCAATCCAGGAGTTAATTAAAGCAAAGAAGTGGAATATTCTTGAATGGCCCAGTCAGTCACCTGATCTGAACCCAATTGAGCATGCATTTCACTTGTTGAAGACTAAACTTTGGACAGAAAGGCCCACAAACAAACAGCAACTGAAAGTCGCTGCAGTAAAGGCCTGGCAGAGCATTAAAAAGGAGGAAACCCAGCATCTGGGGATGTCCATGAGTTCAAGACTACAGGCTGTCATTGCCAGCAAAGGGTTTTCAACCAAGTTTTAGAAATGAACATTTTATTTTCAGCTTTTTAATTTGTCCAGTTACTTTTAAACTCCTGAAATGAAGTGATTGTGTTAAAAAAGGCTTTAGTTTCTCACATTTTTAAGCAATCTTTTTGTTCAACCCACTGAGTTAAAGCTGAAAGTCTGCAGTTCAACTGCATCTGAGTTGTTTCATATAAAATTAATTGTGGTAATGTACAGAACCAAAATTAGAAAAAAGTCTCTGTCCAAATATACATATACAAAAAATATTTTCTTATTTCAATTGTCAAAGTAAGTATGTGATAATTGTGGATATGTCATGATTATATACATGGTAATAAAGTGTAATGTGTAAGTGTAATTTGTAGTGTGTGCTTAATACACAAAGTTCATTATTGTTGTTTGCCTCTAAAGCCCCTCTCTGTATATCTGCATCTTGATCCTTATGACGTTTAAATAGTTATTATACCTATTACTATGTACAGTAATTTATGTCAAACATGCACAATGAACCGAGAGGAGGGTATGTTTGAAATACATATGACACAATATTAACACACATGATAAAAAAAATAGTATCAAATGTATCTATATATTTAAAAGTCTAGAATGTTCACTTTAATGCCTAAAACAGTAATATATGTTTTAAATTCCATGAGCTGTTAAGGCATGCTCTTTTTCATATTTTTCGCATGAAAATGATACCTGCCTGTGTGCATTTTACTACATTTACTACTACAAATGGAGCTTGGCTGCACTGATCTCTTCGCTCCACAATGGGGTCTATGTTTCCTACTTCAACCTTTCACATACTGCTTTTAACCCAAAACAATAGATGAAAAAAAAGGAAGGCACATCAGGTGGGACCAGTGAGTCCACTTAGGTCTGGGATGATCTGGGGACAGGGAAGAGGTTCCATTAGTAGATATCTTAAGAAGGATCATAGAATCAGGAAGCACCACATGCTCCCATACTGCTGGATGTCACAGAATAGTGACCTGCCCCTGAATTTTCACAATGCTTAATGGCCAGTCACAGGCTGGGGGCTGGGAGAACTATGGAAATAAAAAAAATGAAAAACACCATTACACAGTATTTTGTGTTTTTAAATGATTGCACTTCATACTTGCCTCACCTTTTGTGCCAACATTATTGTGTGTACTTTAGCCCAACTGGCACATTACTGCTCTATTTTCAGGTGAAGAATATTCCTATTTATTTATTTTTTTAGTTGCTAACTATACCTCTAATTAACAGGAGCCTAAAATAAATCTTGTTGGTTCTCTTCGTAGTGAAAGCAAAAAAGCATAATTGAGTTTTTTTTGGACTTTATGAATTAGAAATACAAATAAATTACCATTGAAGGTTGGAAATGGCTGCTAACCAAACAACCATTGCAGAACTGTGGTGATCTAATTAAGTGCATTGCCAGTCAGCAATCTGTACCCACAGTTGGGATTTGTAAAATCAAGGATCTTGTAATAGAAGTGTGCTCTCTTCACACAAAAATGTACATATAAAAACTTCAGTAGTAATGAGCTAGGATAATATGCAGAATAATCTCACATAGGTTTTAATGCGTGAACTATATTGCTTTGCAAAAGGATCAACTTCATTTATATTTTATATATGTATTTTGTATGGATGTATTTTGTTAGAGTAAAACATTATATTTCACATTTTTTATATATGTCAACAAATTTAAAAATGCAAGGATTGGAAGTCACATAAGCATTTCTCTCAACATCATAATCACATTTTGCTGGACTTTTAGTCTTTTCCAGGTTTGCACACCTGAATTCTTCAGTTTTGCCTGTTCTGACTGGCAAAATTTTAAAGGCTTAAAAATGGTGAAAAGCTGCTTATAAACTGCCTGGAACAATTTTGGCTGTCATTCCCGCTACCCCAGTAATTCATTAACATTTTATAGTGCTTTTCCCCATTTATTCATTTCGCAGTGAGAAACTTTTGTTTAATGGGCAATATAGGTAGTTAAGCCACATATTTTGCTTTACCAGGACTTTTATTTGTTGAGCTTGCCATTCAAAATTATTAAATCCTTTATCAAAGTTGACATTTATTAGTGGTTTTGCAATACTTAACAGCATTTTGACATAACAATGTTTTTCTTTTTTAGGCCTTACTACAAACTCATGATGTGGTAGCCCATGAAGTTTACAGTGACGAAGCTCTAAGAGTTACGCCTCCACCTACATCACCCTACTTGAACGGAGATTCTCCAGAAAGTGCAAACGGTGACATGGATATGGAAAATGTTACACGGGTGAGATTAGTTCAATTCCAGAAGAATACAGATGAACCTATGGTAAGTAGATAAATGTGTAATTTATTGCTAAACTCTGGAGTAAGAAAATTATTCTTTCCAAATGACTTTTATTAAGTTTAAAGCTGAACTCGAAACAAACCATTAAAAATATGCAGATGAAATACATATCAGTACTGTATTCAGTTACTTGTCATAGGATTTGTATTTCTTTTATTCATCTTCATCCATTTCTGAGGTTTATAGTGCCCAACCACACAACACAGCCCTGTGTAGCAGTAGAGAGCACCAGATCTTTGCTTCAACTTCAAATACAGGCCCAATTATCACCACCACCACCCCCCACTAGACAGTCAAATGTATCAGCAGGCTAATGTATTCATCTGTGTCATAGGGCAGTACTGAATTTGCAATTTTCTCACCGTCATTCTGTGTAGAATAATAATTTGAGAAGACTATTGACTAGACAAGCATTGTCTTCATGGTTAACCATGGTATTGAAATCGAAACCATTTTGTGTTACAATTAATATTTCGACTAGATATATTAGTAAAATTGATAGAATTTTAGGTCAATTATCAAACAATTAAGTGGTACATTAAATACAAGGATTTCTAAGGATCAGTTTTATTCAATACTTTATAGCTTATTATGCACTTTATATGTTGTCACTTGTGACTGAGAAGGTATTTGGGCCACATTCAGATCTGTTTTTTTTTCTCGGAAGGAATGTGAATTGCCTGACAAGAACTCACTTAAGTGTAGTAAAAAAAAAGTTTTTTAAATTAGTATTGCCTAAGACAGGTTCGTGCCGGCTTCGGGATCAAGCCGACCCACGTGGCTCCAAGCAGCTAGCACCTTGCTTGGTTGGTCACGCACGTCGCAGTTTTGGCTATTAAAGAACCAATGTCTTCACTTTGACAGCTGGTGGCAGTAAGCAGTGTTAGTAGTGTTCACTGCTTTCCTCATTCATTCTCTATAGGGCTGCCATGGGGAGAAGCTCTATATCTAGTGGATCCCTGGCTTGAAGAAGCTGTAAACACATTGCCACCTCATGACCAGTGTGAACAAAGCCTTAGTGGTTCTAAGCGGTTGCATTAATTTGCTGATTTTTATATACTTTGCATACTATTCCTCTTGCCAACCATCTTTTAAAACCAGTACTTGGTTTTGTTTATACTTCACTGTCTCAACTCCTCCAGTATGCATTTAGAGTGAAACTAAATCAGGACAGATCACCTGTCCATGTTCCATCACAGGGCCCTGCCATCTTTCTTCTCTTCTTCCTCTTCAGAACAATTTTTGGCCATCTTGATTGGCTGTATTCCTGGCACACACTAGGGAACACAGGATTGCCTCGTTTCCCAATGTAAAGTTAATGACTGTGCATATCATTGGAGTAACTAACTACATTCTGGTGTGGGCAAGCCCCTAAAGCTCAACTCAAAGCAAGTAACTTGTTTCACATCACAGTTCCCGGTTCCTCTTCTCCAAAATGAAGGTCACTTCATCTAGTGTGTTTTAACAGACAGAATCTTTGTCTATCAGCCATAGATGGCATAGAGGAAGCTGTACTTACACTTTCCTGTGTAGGGACGGCCATCCCAACCTCCCTGTCTTCCTGGCCATTCATAAACATACAGCCCTTTAGTTTATGAATGTCCAGAAGGAGAGGGGTGTGACCATAGCTTCTGGTTTTATGTGCTCATAACACAGAAGGCCAAAAATGTTTGTGCTGTGCTAGTCCTGGCTGTTACCTACTAAAAGGACACGCTGAATAAGGGGCCTGGAGCAAAGTCAAAGCTTTAAAATGAGTTGCTAGGGTTCAACTTATTTTGTTATAAACTGAGTTCTTTATATTGACCTATTTCTGTAAATAAAATAATCTTAGAGATCTATATTGCAGTTCTAAGTACTGAGGTCACATAGTCACTCCATTTTTTAACTTATTTGTTTTTATTTTTATTTTTTTAAGTTGAAAGTTGGCGTATTGTAAGATAGGCATGTATTTCAACTAGCTTGGTTTTACATGTGTGCAAGACATGTAGAGGTCAGCGTTAATCTGAAACTAAAACACATTAAAATGGCTTAATGTCAAATTCAGGTACTTACACTGTTCTTAAACAGTGCAGTAAGGGTTAAAGAGCTACAATCATCTGCATCTGTCTAGAGTTTATTTTTTAACTCTTGTTGGTCCCTACTTCTTTTGTAACACAATAAAATTAATTTATGTCAATAATCATATGCTTCAAATGAGCTGATTACCAACAAGCAGTTAAGTTGCTCAGTAGCATGAAGTTGATATTGCTAACTTAGTTTATCCCTAAAAGCAATTTTCTGAAATAACAAAATGATTAATGAGTTGTAAAAGGATTTGTGTGGTCCTTTTTTATAGTATAACAGATTTTTAAAGTATTTTAAACTTGTTTTTATTAGGGTATAACACTAAAGATGAATGAACTGAACCATTGTATTGTTGCAAGAATTATGCATGGAGGAATGATCCACAGACAAGGTACTGTACTACACTTACAGATCTTACAATTTTGTAACTGCCTAAGCTGTCATGCTTTTCACAATATTTCTGACCCTGTCATGCCTCATTGACTTCTCGCTGTTGAATTATGAATGAGTGCTGCTTCAATGAAGGCCAAGAAGAGAGCACTGTAAGAATCCCTACTAATCAGCCCAGCCTGCAAACTTGTTTGTATTTGTAATCTGTTCCATAATTATGACTTTACTGCTCACTCTTGGAGCTGGTATTTGTGAAATTAATGTAAAATGAATACATTTCTAGTCAAACAACTACTGAAAGCTTTGGCGCTCTTATTTTATCAAACTACAGCATGAAATCGTGCATAAACATTGTTTATTAATACAATTCAAGATCTATGATGTAAACAGAGTTGTGAATATTTTAAATTATTAATGGACTTCTGGAGTTAAATTGCTTTTGCTTTTTACATTTTTTTAATGTAAAATGTCAGATTAGAATTTCAAATAGCCTGTCATCCATTTACATATTATTTCAGGTATCCTAATAAAGGAGACCTGTACTCAGAGAAACACATGTTGACACAAGGCTGCTCTTGCTGGCTGTTCTTGAGCATGCTGGTTGCCTGGCTTTTTCTGGCTTCGGTCAGAGCAATAAAAAAGGCTCTGGGTCTGTGACTTGAAACAAACAGAACACAGTGGATTAGCATGACAGGCTGGAAACTGTATTTTGAGTTAGAAGTCAGCAATGGTAGCTTCTGTACCTAACACAAAAAAAAAGCAGACACAGAACAAATCTGGTCATTTGTGTTTCCTTTTTTCACTGCCTTGTTCCTCTGTGCAGAGGTAGCCTTGTTGGTATTGTGGCATTTCTTCCTCATATTGGCTTCCATCAAAGAGAACAAAGAGCAGCACAGTTGTGACTTCGGCAAATCTCACTCTAAATCTTCTGAGACTAGCAGTCAAAGGCAGCTGTGGCTTAGATTGCACACAGCTCATACACAACTATGGGACTACATTCACAAGTCTACACACCCTCACATATTAGGACATGCGCTGCTACTTTTGCAGGAGGAACATTTGTTTTGTGAGTACTACTAAGGAACAGTTAGCATTTCTTTTTTTTACGTTTCATTAACATTGCAAATCTATACACTCTGAGTATAGTTCCACTTTAAAATGCAAGTATCTACTGTCAGACCTTTGACCAGCGATCCAAATGAGTATCCCCAAACTACCTCTGATTCTGCAGGTCATCAGTAACCTGCCTGCTTTTTTTTTATGTTTTTTTTTTTTTTTTTTTTTTTTTTTTTTTTTTTTTTTTTTTAAGGTTTGTTAACCCACCCACAATGCTGAAAGCCTGATCATTAAGCTGCTTTATTAGATTAGGACTGATTTACTAAAGACATTTAGGCTGTACACCTACCATAGTAACATTGCAGGGGATGTTTACCTTTTATGTTGAATGTGGTGAAGATTCACCTTGCAATGAATACACAATCAGATCATCACAATTATCTGTACATGATTAAAGTAATCAGAGGTCCATTTCAGGTACAAAGCTAATTAATTTTTCCTTGCAAGGGCATAACTCACTGTGTACAGACAGTATTCCTTTGGAAAATCACATTTATTGCCCAATAACATATAGCACAACCTTTCTGACTTTATTTGCTACATTCCTTTTGTAGGTTAGTAACTAAAAATATTGATATCCTAGAAAGATCATTTGCATTTACAGGAGGAGGTTTAAAAAGTCAGCTTGCATTTTATTCTTAGCATTGGGTTGCACCACTTGGAAAAGCAAACAGGCATTTCCCTAAAGTGAAAGTAACATCTGACATAATATACAAGAAAGACCTTTTTCACAACTATTTTTGCCTGTATAGTCATCTTACATGTCTCTGTGTCCCATGATTTTGTCATCTTTGTAAAAACACAATTTCCCCCTTTTTCAAATTACAAATATTTCTGCCAGATTAGATGATATCATGTTCAGAAGGAGAGCTGTACACGTGTCAATTAAAGGATATTGTTTAATTGCACTTTTTAATTCCTACATATGTCACAAGTAGCGTTCTTGGTTTGTTTGCACTACAATTAGAAGCTTCTATTCTTAACTCTACATCAAAGAAACCATCTCCTCACAGTGTAGATTTATTTGTCATACATTTCTAGCTGACTTTTCCGTAAGATGGTAAAACTAAAGGTGCGTACACACTTCCAATTTTTATCGTTCCAATCGAACGACGAACGATCGATTGGGCAAAAAATCGTTCGTAAAAAAGTAACCAACGACGCCGACGAACGAGGAAACTCGTTGGAAACGAACGACCGGACCGGCGGATCGGATTGGATTGGACGACGATCGTTGAACATCGTTCGTGTGTACGGTCGTTCGTCCATGGTCTGAGCATGCGTAATGAACGAACGTTCGTTCACTTTCCTGTCGTGCACATAGTTCCTCTATCGCTCAGACGATCGTATCTATTGTGTGTACAATATCTACGAACGATCGTGTCGTTATCTCTATGTGCAGGATCGGTGCTATACGATCGTTCGTAGATATCGTGCAGGATCGTTCGTCGTTCGTTTTCCAACAATAATAATTGGAAGTGTGTACGTAGCTTAAGAGAGTTTAATTCCTTGGGTAATTTTTTTTAATCTGTTCTAAAAGTAATATTGGTGCGGCAAATTTGGAGGAACAGAGAAATATTTGTTACAGAACAGTGACTCAGTGCATTTTTGAAAAGTTCACCTGTGGCACCCTTTAAATCCTTATTGTCCTCAATCATTTTTTGGCTTAAAAATGTACGTCCTTAAAGCAGTTTTTGGAAATAATGAAAAGACACTTTCTTGCTGCTTGATCCATTTTCGAAATTTTAAACTCTAAAGTAGGACTGTGTACATTTTTTAAACAATATAGCAATCATAAAAAAAATTACCCAGCTTGTGACAAGCAAAAGATAGTACTACAGTGGCAAATACTGTACAGTCATGAAAAAAAGAAGGACCAACCCTTCATACCATCTGTCAAGCACAATGAGTGAAGGGATGATGATATGGGTTTGTTTTGCAGACACATGGCCTGAGTCAGCCATGAACTCTGTACGCCAAAGAATTCTAGTGTCTAGGTTGAAATTGGGTCTATCTAGCAATCTTCAACAGAATGTCTAAAAAAAGAAAATAATTAAGTTGTTGCAATGGCCCATCAAAGTCCAGGGTTGAACTGGATCAAAAAGCTTGGCGGGACATGGAGTTCTGTGTGTAAAATAACTGCCTGTGTAGCAATGTTGTAAGGAAGAGTGGGCCAACATTCCCCCACAATGATGTGAGTGATAGGCATAGAGAAAATGAATAGTTCTTATTATTGCTGCTAAAGGTTATTCTGCAGTCTATTGAATCATTGTTCACACATGGCGTTGCTTAATTTTTTAAAATAATGACACGGTGGAATATTTTTTGTGTTTTACACCTGAAGTTAAATTTAAATATTTATGAACTTGCTTTTTTAAAAAAAAATGTTATATCCTGGTATAAAATATAAAAATATCAAAAGATGGCAAATGTATAAATGTTTAAAATATTGATGCACTTTGTGTCATTATTTTGCTAGTAATGTTCACAAGACTTTCTGTTTTTCATCTATTTTATGTATTTCATAATAGCTTGGAAACATCTTCACCTATGCCTTTCAGATTTAAATTTAAGCTAATCCAAAAGGAAATCACTTGAAATGAAAGCATTGGGAGACAAAAAGAAATGTAGCATTTACATTTTTTTTTGATTTCTAGTGAAATATCTATCTACAGGTCACATTTAAAACAGACTGTCGGTTACAAAAACTGGTGTAACAAGTTATTTCTGTCAGTTTAGACCATAAATAGCAATCATTGCAGGTATAGATTTTTAGGCCTTGTGATGTTAAAAGATGTCTTAGAGTAACCAATTTTTTTATTTCACAGGTACACTGCATGTAGGTGACGAGATTCGTGAAATTAATGGAATTAGTGTAGCAAACCAAACAGTGGAACAGCTTCAAAAAATGCTGGTTAGTATACTTATGCCCTAGAGGTATCAAGTAGGATTAAAAAAATTCTTTTTGGTAGTTGTCCAAAACGGTCACTTTCCTTTAGGGAAAAAAGGTGCCATTAAAGTCACCAATTTACCCATTTCAACCCCAAATACATTCAAGACATGCTTCTGGTAATCGCTCACAATTACTAGTGTTCTTGTATTAGCTCTCCACGGAATTTTCAAAACTTCCATTGGCTGGTTTCATAGTTAATACATGTTGTGGCAACATGTCACCTGCTGAACTGTACAGATGCTTCCTTACCTGTAGAGTAATAATGGGTTTTAGTTCTTCTTTACCACCATTACACACACACACACACACACACACACACACACATTTTTGTAGTGTTTATCAAAAATATCCTATCCTTGCCATCCTTACCCTCACTTTAAACATATGGTGTTCCCATAGTAAGATGGTGTACCAAAAACTTACTTAAATTGTCAACAATCGTATCGGCCAAGAATCATCTGACGTGTACTTTGCCTAAGCCAAATTCTATATTTCTGAGACTCGTGTGCTCCCCATCCAGACAATGCAGCCTAAAGATCGAGGGTTTCAGCAATGTAGTCGGAAAGCAGTTGTCTGGGGATAGTTGTGGTCAGATACTGATTAATAATCTACAGGGTTAGGAATCAATGACAATACTGATACCAATGCCTTTCAGAATTTTTTCCCCACTTGGGTGCAGGCAGGCACATTCTACATGAGAGCGGCAACTCCTCTCTGAATAGAGGAGCAGTGGAGAATTGTTGCAACACCATCAGAGGAAGCTGCCCTAGGTAGATTTCTCTGGCAGGCTCAACAGGAATTTTTAAAACTTTTTCAGAGGAATTAGGTGAAAACTGTAAGTCAAGGTGCTTGTGTAATGGTGTGCTACATATATAAAATATAATATCCTGCAAAAGTTGTGTATTCCTTAAATTTGTTTGAGTGGTTTTACCCATTACATGTAGGCAATTGAAGTTTTTTTTCCATTTTATGTTACTACAATTTTAAATTGGCAAAATAAATTGAGCAACAAATGTAATTATTCCATTTACATTTTTTAATGTTTTTTTTTCTAAATGTTTTTTTTTCAGAGGGAAATGCGGGGTAGCATCACTTTCAAGATTGTTCCTAGTTACCGCACTCAGTCTTCATCCTGTGAGGTATTACCTTAATTCATAAGATCATCTTTTCTTCTTGTATCCTGGTGCTAATCACTTGCTAATGGCTGATTTTTTTTTCTGCTTGTTGGGAAGTTGTTTCTGCCTGTGCTAGTAGATCATGCACACCAATTTTACAACAAAGATAACGGAACCGTCAATGTCTCACTCCCTTTCAACACTTCAACTGCGAATATGATTTGTTCTACTCTAACACCATTTCCTAATAGATTTTTGAACCATGAAATAGTATTTCAGAGGCATTTTAAGAATAAGCTGCAGTAGAATTTTTATAACTAAAACGTTGCAAATGCAGACTGGGAAGAATAGATTACAGAATGTTATGTTATTTTAAGGTTAGGCAGCAATCGATCACATGCCATCTTTTACCACAGTAAACTAAAATCTTATTGTTTGCTGTTGGTGAATGCTCTTTGTTTGTTAAAAAGGCTCATGTCTGTTTTGTATGCTTGGAGTTGATAGATGGTACTGTTTAAAATAAATTCGACAGAGTAGTATTTGAAGTTTCCCTACAGCATTTACATTGGTAGAAATGACATTTTGGGCTTCATTTTTTGTCTCTCTCCGGATGGTTGTTAGACAGTCCTTTACAGACTTCAATAATCTGGATGTGCGATTAATCTAATTTACCATTTATTTTTGTAAGAAGCATCAATACTTATGATGGCTTTTCACTCTGAGCCTTATTGTTGTAAATGGTGGCTGGTGGTTTATCAGCAAAATTTTCTGCCAAATCTATAAAATAGTTGCCTCCTATTAAATGTATATCCAACATGACACATTTTAATGTATGCAACTTAATTATTGTAGTTTTATCAAAATATACAACAGTTTTGTGTAAAGGCCATAGAATTTCCCACTTATGTTTTATATATGTTTGGAAATTGGGTGACAGGATGTTGGCACCCGCATTTCCCCATATTTCCTTTCTTTATTGTGGCCATTACAAAGGGTTTCACTTTGACAAGATCTCAGATCCTGCATTCCCAGATCTACTTTATTGTGGTCAAACTATCATCTCTAAACTTTATCTATTTTTTGTAAAATCAGAAGTGAAACGTCATTGGCCTAATAATGTTGTTAGTAATTTTTGCCGACTTAGGAATTTGTATTTAGGAAAAAAGATAAACTGGAATTGGTAGCGTTTTAAAAATAAGTAAAATTTAAATTACAATTAGGCCATCTGTTGGAAGATTCGCTTGGTAAGCTATATCATACTTTTTTTCAAAGATAAAAGGTTTTTTAATAAACCGTTTTGTATTTATTGGGTGGTGGTGTAGGCAGTTGGTCTGTGAAATTGTGCATACCTGTGCAGCCTCAAAGTAAAGATGCTTGTCTAGATCAGAGGATTTCCAGTTGAAATCGGTAGAGACAGCATCTCTGAAAGGCCTAGGTAATGTTTCAAGCAAGTCACAGGAGGATCTTGACGGTTTTGGATCTTTATATTTGTTCTTCAGCCGCTAAAGAGAATTATTGACCTGTAAAATAGCCTTGTCAATCAACCCATTGTTGATTGAACTGAACATTGAACATGTACCTGGGCATAGTGTGCTGCTGTTTGATCTCACAGTGACTTCTGCAGGAGATGACCTTAAGCTGGCTTCCTTCACTGGAATTACTAGGTGACTGACTCTTGCTAAAGTTGATCACATAGCACACACTGGTATTTTTCAGCCTTTCCCATGCCCTGGCGGTGCAGAATTTTTACCCAGGTACGCAACGCACTAGGAGCTGATGTATAAATACTAGAGAAAAGAAGAGTAGTTTCCCATAGCAGTCAGGTTTCATGTTTCTTTTCCTGTGAATGATACCTGAATTCTAATTGGTTGCTATGGGTGGTTGCTTTACTTTTCTCTATTGTTTCTTTGCTGTACATGATTTGTACTGCACTGCTGTACACTTGAGCTAGCAGGTAACTGATTCTCTACAAAAACCTTACACAGAAGTTGAAGCAATATCCCTCCTGACAACCAGATTGATTAACATGGCCCTTTGTTTATCATGATCAATCATAAAAATATAATAAATTTGCTTATGGCATAGTGAATAATTAAGTCTCCGGAAGTATTTATGATGTAATTTATTTTATTACAAAGAGTTGTTGGAAATAGTATGGGCAGATAAATGTTTTATTTCCTAAGGATTAGTTTTGGTTGCCATGTAAATTGGATGATTTTCAATAGATATGTATCATTTTTTTTTCTCTGCGAGACGCAGATGCATTGTTATCTTTACTGCTGTGTGGCAAATGGAACAGGGAGTATGTGCTGCTGTCTGGACCATGAGCTCCACTAGGTGGAGATTCTATGAACTGCAGTTACTACTGCTTAGGTTTTCTTCAATGCACCAAAAATGCATATGGGGTAATCAGCTGAACAAAAGTTCACTGAAGACAAGTAAAGTGTGGAGATTCTTCTTTTTGTTGATGCCTTGGTGATTGTACACTTTTGTGACAGTGAAATGTGTTAATAAAACTTGTGTCTTATTTCAGAGAGATTCCCCCTCTACATCCAGACAGTCCCCAGCTAATGGTCATAGCAGCATTAACAATTCTGTTTCGGTAAGACCAGCAATTGCATATACTCACACAAAAGGGTGAAAGGAGTTTTGTTCACTACCAGTTTTGTATCAGCACCTGTGTTCTTATATTCACAGATAAGCATTACCATTCTAACAATGCTGCAGTTTTGTCTGAGGATTTTTTTTTTTTAATTTTGTCAAAATTTTTATGCTCGGGTCTTTTAAATTTGAGGTGTTTAAAGCTGAGCTCCAAGCACAATGTATAATCCCTATTTCAATATGTTCCAGTTCCCTATTCTTCAAAAGGTAGGTCTCGTTCATCCAGCATATCTTTTTTCAGACAAAAATCTTCATCTGCATCAGCAGGAAATAGCACAGTGGCTTTTGTATTTCTTTCAGGCTGCTGTGCAGTGATACACTTACAGCCAGCAGCTGTGGCCCCATCTCTGCCTCCCTATCTTCCTGGCCATTTAGAAACATAAAGCCCAGCAACTGCCTGTATGAGATTTCACTTGAAAGAGGACACACTGGATAAAGGGACCTTTTTTATATTGATGAGGGGTACTTGGATGAAATAGGGTAAGCTGTGCTTGGAGTTTAACTTTAATATTTTACAAAAAAGTTACCCTTGGTGTTTCTACCACCCACAGTCAGTGGAGTCAGCCATTTCACTGTGTGCTGATGATATTGCTAGAATGCCTAGTGAATCTATAATCCAGGAAACTCTCACAGGACTTGTTTTCTTATTAGTTTTCCCAGCAGGTGTGCTCTCTACAGTCTTAGTAACTACTTGTATGCAAGGGGGAAGCAATAGCAAACAAGCAAACAGCCACACCAAGAAACTCCGCTATTTTATTTACTCATTATTGCCATTGCATTCTTCCTTGCATTATGCATTACAGATGTTAATGTTTCTTAATGGTTTGATAGGCTGTTCAGTGTGTTCAATAAGCCCACAAAAAAAGCTTCCACTATGTGCAGGTGATGAATCTGGACAGCTGTCTTTAACCAGATTTTAGTTTCCGCTATCTGAGTTAAGGAATTGGTGTGCCCTCTGCTGCTGTGTTACTTGCACATATTCTGCAAAAACATAAACCTGGCCTGTTACATTAAGCTCCTGTTACTCCCGTCTGTGCTACTGGGGTTAAAAAAAAAATTCAGTAGCTGCTGTAACTGCTCTTCAGATCTTTCTCTGGGACATCTTTAACACAAAATGCTTGCTATATGATGCACTTAAAGCTGCTTCTGCTGACACAGCCTTTTCAAAAAATTGCAGATATATTGAAATTGAATTTATTCAACGTCAACTGCATATTAGCCTGTTGACTATTTTACTTACACAGTTGTAGTAAAAACTTTATCAGAAGAGCACATTGTTAAAATAATTATAATAATTAAAAATAATTAATTATAATATGGAGTTAATGTCCATGGGGCCTCACATAAAATATTTATATTCTCGGGATGTCTAACGATTTTTGTTAACATTTATTCTCTATAGAAAAGCTTAGGAGAGTTGTAAGTTGTTCTATTGTACATACAAGACACTTGCTATGAAATCATGTGCTTTACAGTTTTTTTTACATTCCTGCTGATATGAATCTGAATGTCCTAATATTAGGTGGCCTAATATGATGTGTACAGCTGAACAGACCAATAATGCAGTTTACTATTCAGTCTGCATACATGCTCACATTCCTATAACTGTATCTTAGGTGTCCGGAATAACATTTTTTTGCTGATGCATTTGTGTTGAAGATGGCAATAGTTGTCATCTTTTAGTTTATAACGCATCATTTGTGTGCTTTAAATGTTTTCTGCTTCCTTAAGCTTCAGCTAAAATTCTTGAGTTTGGGTTTTGTTTTGTTTTTTAAACAACTCTTGTTTATTGGTTACAATATCTTAAAACTATTTGTGATGTATGAAGACAACAAATATAGCTAACCAGTAAGATGAAAATGTCTTCTTCTGGGTTAACTTTATTCTGCAGGACATACCTTCAACTACCCAGTCAAAAGGACGACAGGTGAATAGAATTTCTTTATATTATGTGTTCCTGTTAGTTCCCCTATTGAATCCCATTTCCTTGTTTTCATTAAAATCCATCCCAGTATCCTTCTGTCATCCATCTCAATTTACACATCCATTTATTACGCTAACACAGTGTGCAGCCAAGCTAGCATTATCTTTTTGACTGATACTTCACAATATGTGATCTTAATAAAGGTCTTCAAGAGTCACAAAATAGGTCTGAGGACAATGTAAATCTAAAACTACAGAACAAGGGTTTGTTAGGGAATAACTCGTACCTAAATTTTTATGCAAGTCTTTGCATAACTACCAAACTGTTAGTATCAGATATTGGACAGCTGTGTAAATATAAAATAATTATTTAAAGTAGGTATTGCACAGTAGATTTGACAAATGTTTAAACACAGTAACAATGATTTATTAAGTTAGTAAATGCTAAGTGAATTTTCATTTGGTAAACACTAAAAATTCTATTATAAATTATGCAAAACCATGTTCAAGGAATGATATAGGAAATATAAAAATTTATATATGTAGAATGTAAATAAAAGATTTAAACAATTTTAAAATATAAGTTAGTAAATACAACACTATATATATACACAATTATCTATATTCGTAATTTTTACGACTCTGAAATACTTAAACAAAAGAAAGCCTCATACAAACTGATACAACTAAACAAAACATTGCAAAAGACAACAGATTTCTTTGACAACTGATGTGTCTTATGGTTGCAGTGCAGTTTTTCCTGTAGAGGAGTAGTGTAGGCGGAAGTAATTTGTCACTTCCAGAAACCATGCTGTAATCCACTGCAGCCCCCCTGCAAAAGTGTACACTAAATAGTTCCCAGCTGCTCCTATTCAGTTTAAACGGGAGCATTGTTAAGCCTGTGGTAGAACAATACAGTCAACTGCAAGTCTGAAATCATACCTAATCCCAGTAATGTCTGAATAGTAATTCATGAAATGTGTAGCTGAATAAGGTGTGTTTTATGTTGTTGGTGAGAAGTACACCTAATATTTTAGTGCAAATATTCCAGGGCTTTGTGATAAATATTGTTTGGTGAAATTACCTATTCAGGGTCACTATTATGCATGCTTTGCCTTGCAGTTTCCTCCTTTGCAAACCGATTTTTCATCTTTTCCGATCATTGTCTAATCATTTCTTCTTGTGGATTTGTTCTGTTGGCCTGTATGTTTTCCCTGCCTGTAATAAATGTTGTTTTCTAGATATACGTAAGAGCACAATTTGAATATGATCCTTCAAAGGATGACCTTATACCCTGTAAAGAAGCTGGCATCCGATTTAGGGTTGGAGATATTATCCAGATTATTAGTAAAGATGATCACAACTGGTGGCAAGGCAAATTGGAAAATGCCAAAAACGGTACGGCTGGTCTCATTCCCTCTCCTGAGCTCCAAGAATGGTAAGTGATCGGCAATAATGGGAATGTTTGTTTTGTAGTTTACCAATTTCATCAAATCTAGTGAAACTCCTCAAACTGGATTACCAAGATGAAAGACTTCTTCCTAGTCAGAAAAAACATTTCCCTGTCCTTTTTGGTCTGCAATTCCATATTCAAACCTAATATTTGATTTTTCCTTTTTAACATGTCTTCTATGTTTAGTTGGTCACGTTTAGGTCAATACTACAATCCAGTCTGATTGTATCTGCTGTAAAATCTCAAGACTGAGTGGATGTTTGTTTTTTTTTTTGTTTTTGTTATTACTGTTTATAGTCGTAGTGCTCCTTAAATGTGCAGAGGGACACATCTCAATTACTTAATGCAGACAATGGAACTAAGCATTTACTTTGAACATCACATAAAATAAATGTAAACCGTATCATAGCACATGTTGACACCCTATTTTTTTCCTCCTAAAAAGCAGTTTCCACATTCCCAGGGTTTAGGAAAGCCCTCAATGTATTTACTGATTGTAGGTATATTCAGCTTGTGCACATCCTAAAACCCAGGACAATGAAATACACTGAAATGTCATATAGTTTACTCAGCCATTGAAAAAAACAGATAAAGCAATAGAAAAAAAACAACATTGAATGAAAAATTCAAGCTTTCACCCACTATTGTGTTCACCTAGACATGTTAGACATGTTTGTTTTACTCCGCCTGTGTTGATTCGTATATAGTTGGGTTTGCCCTAATAAATTTACAATATGCAACCATTTGGTTTTGAGTAGATTTACTCTTATTCTACTTTAATTGCTTGCACATTTCCTGAATCTCTTGGAAAGCTCAAAAACCCTAATCTTATGCTAGAAAATATACGGTTGTCCTTTGTAAGCACCAAGGTAATAGAATTCTTTCAATTTGCATTTAAAGTGTTCATTTCCATAGTTTCTCATCAAACGTCTCTCATCTTTATTTTAAGTTAGTCTTTAGGAGAATTAAACCAATACTACAACAATTATGAATTGTTATATTGATATTCTGTTTCTGCCATTATACTAAGGAGTAAATGCTATCCCACTTCTTCTTATTCATATGTAATAATAAGGCAGGAATAACATACTTTAGATATAATCCACATTTATACTAGGATAAAGCTGAAATCGTCTAAGATTGAAGAAGAAGAAGAAGAAGATGTCTAACACATAACAATTCAGATCTTTTATAAATATCCTGAAATGTATTCTTAAATGCTGATAGTAAAATGGCTTAAAACCCACTTGATATGCAATCCCCTATACATAAACACTTTTTTAGGTTTATATCTTGTTTTTTGTTTTAGGCGTGTGGCTTGCATTGCAATGGAAAAAACAAAACAGGAGCAACAAGCCAGTTGTACTTGGTTTGGGAAGAAAAAGAAGCAGTACAAAGATAAATACTTGGCAAAGCACAATGCAGGTATGCACAGCTTCAAACAGTAAATTTCTTAGACACTTCCTCAACCTTTATAATAATTCCAGGTGCCTATAGCATCTTTATCATTAACCTTTTAGGATTTAGGTATGTTTTGCTAACCTTATTCTAACTGGTTATTAATAACTGATAAATGTTGCTTTTTATATTTATATTAAACCTGTTCATTAGTCACATAATGATTGCAGGAATAACAGAATCTCCTAAATCATGTAGCTTTTTTCATCTATATTGGGGACCTAACAAAATATATCCCTGATGACTAATTTAAAAAAGTATCAATATTTTGAGTTATCTGATGCAAGAAAACCTTGATTTCCAGTACCAGTGTGTTAATTCAGTTTAATTTTTTTTATATGCAGTGATTCTTGCAAATGTTCCCTGATGTAAGATAGAACGGTAAAAGTGCGCCTGTTTCAGAATGAGCAAGGATAGATTGTTGATGTCATTAATGTCACAGGGGATGAAGTTTCAGGCATAGTTTTCTGAGCAAAAAGGCAAGCTTATGGGGTATGGAGTCAAATTGAGGAATGTGCACAGTTTAGATGAAAGAAGGGGTATAGGATCAGTGGTAAAGAGGAAAGGAACCTCAGCCTTAGAAGTGAGAGTGGGATTTAAATTCATGTGGTACTTGATGGATGCCAATGAGGGGTGATAGATCTGCTGATGAGGTGACAGTCTGGTCATATTGGTAAGAACTTGGGGACCCATGCTTGTTCAGGCATGGTGTGAGAACAGAGAGGTATGGTGTCAAGAGCAGGGAGCCGTGAATGTGATAGCTTTAGGAGTGCAGGAGTGGTACAGAAATCAAGTGTGCAGGCACAATGGTGGGAGCAAATGGGGCAGGGCTACAGGCATTGGGTGTGAGTAGAAGAGCTGTATGATGCATTGGTTAGCTCTGGGAAGGTGGCACGCATAGGCACAGTATGTGCAAAAAAAAAAAACACATGTGCAATCTGCATAACTGAGACTGTGATGGGTTTATTTAATTTTTTCAGGATTTTTAATGAATCTGTCTTTTTTTTAAAGATTTTTTTGTTTTTTCTGCACCTTTGGTACACACAGCCAAAATTTAAGTTAGATAAAACTTTAAAGAGCCTACTGTTAAACACACTATAGTGTTTTCACATTCTCAAAGCTACCATGAAAATGTAAATAAATTCTTTCTTTAGTCACTATTCACATATATAGGACTGTGGAATCTGACAACCCTCCTTCAAGAGCACCCGTATCAGTGGTGGATTGTAGCAATCAGTACAGGCTTTCATACCTGCCATCTCAACTGTTCCCCGGTCTTTTGATAAGCTTTGGAGACCCCAACAGATATAAGATCGTCACCAGATTTGGCACAATGTTAGAAGTTCATGTATAAATGCCAGTATTTTCACTGTTTACTATTGGAAAAGAACTGCAGTGATTTTGCTTTGAATGAAATTCACTTGTAAACAATTTACTTTCCTGGTTAAATTGCGCTTTCATAGTGTAAAATTAAATCCAAATAAAGTGGAAGCTGAATTACAATCCTAGTTAGCATAATTAAGTTTGCACCTGGAAACCTTCTTCAGAGTTACCTAGTAGATTTAAAAAAAAAAAAATCTCTCCTACTACACAGCACGTCAACCAAAGAACTGTTTGTCAACTGAACCTATAGTAGAAAAAAGTAATGCTGCCATATAAGACATAATATACCAGTTAAATGATGTTCTTCCAGTATAGAAGTTATTCTCTTTACTTTATTTGGCAAAGTTATAAACTATGTTTTTTCATAAATAACTATTTGATGATTAACATTTTAATCTACAGAAAATGTTGGTTATCAGTTGGTTTTGTTTCCCAAAAATAAGTGGGTCAAAAGGTTCTGTCACCAAAACACATGGCTCAGCAGCCACTGTTTTAAGAAGCCAATGCCCTAGACAGCTAATTTTATCAGTTCTTTTGCAAATTAAGTTTTAAGCCTGAAGCAGTTGTTTTGCTAGTAAGAGATTCTCCTTACAGAGGTCCCTAGTGAATGAGAATTTACACATTCGCCTAATGCAGAACTTTAGCTACTTACCTGCCAAGTTTGTATTTGCAATCAGTATTACCAATTTGGAAAACTTTGCTTGTGTCCTGTTTGGACAGAAATTGGGGATTTCTCTAATAGGGATACAAACAAAAAAAAATTCTGTTAAACGCAGAGGGTTTAGAATGTTTGTCAGGGTATTTTCTGTGTTTACTTGTACCCGTATCTCTTCTTGTCTGCTCATTTCTTGGAAGTCAGGTAACATTTCCCCAAAGGAGTCACAAAACAACAGTAAAAACTTTCAGGTAGTGTTAATGCTTCCCTGGTTTATCAAATGTAAAAAAAAAGTTTGGACTGAGGTTGTGTGTTTTTGTCAGTTTCTTGTGCTTGTGTAGAGTAGATTTATATACACCAGAATAGGCTTTATCTTGTGATTAAAGATATTCACAGTGGGCTAGATACAGAAATTCTTTGACCAGTACATTGTGGAAATAGCACAGTTAAGGTATTTTGTAAATGATCATGTTCACTAACACGTCTTAAAAGTCTTGGTGAGGGTGGGGGAATCCATCATATGAATGTGTTTTTCACAAACTATGTAAAATTGTCATTAACTAAATGTATCATTTTGTCCTCAAGGGATTGTCAACCTTATGTTTTTGGGTCCAGTATACTTTTGGTTTCTAACAAATAGATAAAAAGGCGCAATGCAGCCTAACCAAAAAACTGTATGGGGCAAATTTACTAGACAAAAACTGGCTTTCTTATTGTAAAAGCGTTTTTGTGTGTCAATGTGAAAAATTTGCTTTGTGTTAAGAATTGTTTTTTTTTTCTGTGCTTAGTATTTTGATTTTATTAATATTTTGCAAGTCATATCTCAATTACCCCTGTACATTTTTCATGCAGTCTTTTTCCCAATGGCCTCTGTGCATGTAAGTAACCTGTCAAGTGTTGATGCTTCCTTTTTCATTTTATTTATTTTTTTTTTTATAGCTTTCATACGGTTATTTCTCAAATTGTAACTGTATATAAAAATACTTTTAGCTGATCAGACTCTTGCATGACTACATATATCTATATTTATTATATTCTGTGTGACTAGTGAATCATGTCTCTTTGCTACAGAAATCATCTTCATCATTCTTCCACAATCCTTGTTAATGTTTGCTGTTTATTACTGACTGATGTTTTTGTGCATCTAAATTGTCCACAGTTAAATGTTGGTAGGGACAAGCTTTAGTATCCTTAGCTGATTCCAAAACATACATTTATATATTTTCTACAGAAAAAAATAGTATAGTGCTATAGTCATTAGTAGAGACCATTATAGCAAATGATATCTATGGGTAATGCTTTTGTAACTCCCTGTAAAGATTTTGGTGTTATAGATAATGATCTTTTAGTGCATAGACTTAGGCATAATATGTAACCTTCCATGGTTTGTTTCCTTGAGGTAATCCTGCCACAAGGAAACAAAAAGATGTCATTTCTAAGGAGGGTGAGATTAATAACATTGGTTGCAGTGTATCAGGGACCAATTATTTTTTACAAAACAAACATTTTTTCTTTTCTCTTGATTGTAATTGCCATCAGTATAACAATACCTATTCCTTGTCTGCAGATCTACATTCTGCACAGAAAAAAACATAAGGCTAGATTTAATTATTGGCATGTTTGACATTTATAACTTGTATGTACCTTTTAAATGTGAATGTATTTGGTGCAGAAAATGTTTGAAATCTCCAAAATCTTGTGACAGAAGTAGAATGTGAGGGGGAATCTTCCAGTTGGTAAAACTACTCTGGTGATAGCTGTGTAAGCAGCTCAGAAAGATTCCCTTACTTCCTGTTTCTCTGGGATAAGTGAATGAAAATCCGTTGACACAAAGTAATCTGTGTACCTCAATATGCCATGAGATGTCAGTTTACATACTATTTATAGACACTCTTCTGTTTTCCCTAAATTGCCTCAATTAATGCTCATTCTTATGTGACCCAAACGTCCAGGGTGAGCTATAATACAACATAGAACAAACTTCACTTGCAAAAGTTGTCTGACTTGCATTTAAATGACTATGTAGCACTAATTTAGGTTTTATTTAAATCCTAACAGCACTAGAAATAAGCCATATAGAAATGGAATGCTGATAGGAGTATGCTAAAATTTAGCAAGTGTGGTTTTTAAATTTGGAGCTCTTCTGTAAAAGGTTAGAAGAACTTGTAGTTTGCTAACCTAGTGTTCCATATTAAGGTACCTATGTTGAACTGTGGTTATCTTGCAGTTAATCGTGTATTTCTTACAGATACATATTTTTAATTTGGGGTATTGAGGTTTCCTTTCTAGTTAATAGTTTTGAATGCAAAAACTGAGCTCAGACTAGAATTTCTGTTCTGTAATTGCAAATATGGTACAGTATTTCATGGCTAAAATTGAATACTAAAAAATAGGAACTTTTGCATCATGCATTCAAGTAAAATAAGCAAGCATTCCTTGTTTTACTGTCTAATCCGTTAAAAATTAAAAAGTGCTATTACTTTTTTGCTGCAGTTTCCCAGTAATCAGATAAATTCTGGACCAGCAGCTTAAATACACAGTTGAAATACATATAGTATATGAGAATAGCATTACCTGCAAAATGTCTTGAAATTCTGCTCATCTGGTTTACCAATTAATTCTCTTACAAAGAGTCCTTGTTCTTTATTGTAGCAGTTGCACAGCTTTGTTAAAAAAGCTAGCCATGCACCCGCTGAATAAACAATTAAGGAGCAACAAGGTAAACCCGAATAGACAGGCATAAATGCAAATTACAGAAGCGCAGGAAAGACCTCAGCAGTATGAAGATATTCTTTAAGGCCATGTTGAAACTGATGGTGAGGTTGCAGCGCTGTTAACATTTCCTTGATTAAGATGCTACATGTGGTGTCCCATTCATGACCAGCTTTCAATAATGGAGGCAGCACTTGGTGGGTAAATACCACCTACCGCCACCCATTGTGAAAATGTTCAAAAGCAGGACATACTATTTGGGTGGGCATTTTAAAGTTGAACACAAAGTGGGTGGGAGGGGAGCTGACAAAATTATAGGGGTTACTGGATTCCTTTGTCTACAACAACCGGGATTTATTGTGTGTTGTCCTGCCCACTTTTTGACCACCCGCCTAGATTCCCCCCACCCAACTGAATAAAATTTCTGGAGAGTGAACCTGTCAGGCTGCCTTGTACCACACAGTACTGGTATTCTTACATGTTTAAAGGACCTAAAGAGGAACTAAACTGAAAACTGGGGGGGGTAAAATACACCTTCAATCCCTCAGGCATGACATAGGCTGAAAAAAAAATTTGCCAATCTCACTGCGCGTGCGTGAGATCAGCAGATTTTTCTGTTTGCGGGAAAAGGCTCTTTCTGCGCATGCCCAAGATGCTAGAGCCTCCCGGGATGTAGGTATGTGGGTATCCTTAGAGGCTTTGCGCTCCTCTTCATTCTTGATCGCCTAGGGGGCGGTGCTGCACCCTTTTATGTAAAGAAAAATTCTTTTTTTTTTTTTAAAGGGTGTTGCACTAAAAAAAAAAAAAAAAAAAAAGAATTTTTACTTTACATAAAAGGGTTGTCTGCCCTTTTATCTAAAGTGAAATTTCATGAAAGTTTAGGTACGTTTTAAGAGCTTAAATGTGAAAGTGTTCAGACATGTCTATCTGAGGATGGAAGGGAGGGGGGTGCGCCATCCTGAGTAACTTGCCAATTTGATGTTGTTGGTGAGCTGATAATAGACTGTTGGGGTTAAATTGTGTGGCAGGGTCATGAGTGTTAACTTACATGGCAGGCTATAGGATGGAGAGATAATTCTGCTAAATATCCATCTTCTTCAAACCAGCAATGATTATCAGTCTGTGAGACTTGCTACCCAACCATTCAATATCACTTTAGTGTTAATGTTTACTTTTAGCTGTGCCGGCTATGTGCTGTGATAATAAAATCTAAGATAATAAATTTACTGGTTTAGCTTGAATTGTCACTAGTTGAGTGTTTCAGAACACCTAATTTGTATTCCTTTTGTAATATCCGCTTACCATAGATTTATTTTAGAACAGTGTTTTACCCATTTCTTATTTTCATTCCAGTAAATTCTGAGTTAGAAAAAATGTAAATTGGTATCATTTGAATTTGCATAAATGCAACTTACATTTGCATAAATGCAACTTGAGTTTGCATTTATTTTCCCCACTGAGTTTTAATTTTAAACATAATTTGAAAAACCTATACTTTCTGATTTTATACAGGTATTTTGGTCTGTCAGAATCACTGTTCTAGAATGAAATATGTTCAGATAGCATGACTGTATTCATCTTTTTGCAAGAATCATTGCATGTTAGAAAACTCAACCTTGCATCAAAGTACTATGCATGTAAGAATCTGTTTGTGCTTGCTTTATTATACTTGTTGCGTGAAGGTCATTTAGTTTTCATTACAATTTTCACCAAATTGCTTTTTAAGTGTGTATAGTCAAGCTAAATTGTTTACAGCAGGTAATAGAATAAGGACCCAACAGTATTTGTGTCCTTGTCTGTCAGGTATGAAGGAAATGTAAAAATATTCTCTACTTTGTAGCCAAAGCTAAATAAGTTAGCTTAGTTTTAATATACTAGCAGTCTTCTCACTTCATTGTTCACTTCTCCTGCCTATTTGAAATGGTTTGACAAAAATAGAGAGTTCACCAACCCTATACAGGCTGCAGCTTAAGGGTTGCTGGTTGAATTAAAGGTTGCTTGATACTCTCATATGGACTATGTCTTTGCTGTCCAAATATGTTTATTTTATGTGGAGGCCGGGTTACAATTTGAAAGCCCCAGTGAAGAAATTTGTTTTTAATCAATTACCACTTCTGCTGCTGGAGGTAATGTACAGTTTTGCTCCACAGAGCTATTACATTTACCAAAAAACCCTATTGTGCGCACATATAAGTAACAACTTGCACATGCACATCAATCAGTTCAAGACTCCAAGATCTTCTATACATGTGATAGCTCAGAGAGCATGAGGAGTAGGGGGGAGCTGCATACCGTAAGCCTAGTAACAGTGATAACATTTATTCTACCCTTAAAATAATGTGATAATAATGATATTGTGGCAATATCATTATTGTAGATGGGTATTTAAAGAGGAAGAGGAAGAAAAAAAAAACACACCTTCAATCCCGCAGGGCAGACTGAACACTCCGTGGGTGTCTGGCATCTGGTCCCGCGACATCCCGGAGCTGGTGCTTCATTCGCCGCCATCTTCGGCTTCTCTTCCGGGTTCTTCCTTCTACATCACCCGACCCATGTGCAAGATTGGGTGACGTGGGATGAAAAAAAATTTGCCAATCTCACTGCGCATGCGTGAGATTATTATTCTACTCTTGATTGAAGATAACCATGGGAGTTGATGGATACGAGAGCATTATAAGGTCTACCCGAAAACAAGTCACCATAATTTCATGTTTACTGATACCTTGGTAACATTGGCTGTCACAAAATATGAATAAATAGGTTCAACTGGTTTACAAAAAGAGTCATAACTGCAGTGTTCTCCCCAGCCCCTTTCAGCCAGGTGGTCACTCCACCCGGCACTTTTCAGGAACCATCCACTGAGTTTGATTGGTTACTGATGAGTTGAGTCACAATACAGGGGCTGCCACAAGCTTGAAAAATTTTCTGGGTTGAACACTGAACTGGCAGTATGTATACTTTTTGTGTCAGGGGACAGCCTTAGTAATATAATATTTAGGTGTAGGTTTATCCACTCAACTGCTAACACTTTTTGCATATTTTAAATCTACTAACGGATAAACATTTATAAATTAAAATGCAGAGGTCCTACAAGAGTGTGAGAATTAGCATTTGTTTTAGAATATATCACTGTTAAGAGTGAACAATGATATGTAATCTTTTTGTAAAAAGATTTGCTAACATTTTGTTTTGTTTTTTTGTCTTTAGTTTTTGATCAATTAGATCTTGTCACTTATGAAGAAGTAGTGAAACTTCCTGCCTTCAAAAGGAAAACACTAGTACTTTTAGGTAGTGTATTTTGCCTGAAGTTTAAGTTCTACTATCTGGTACGAAATAAATTATAATCTTTTTCTTAATTTTTATTTTTTTTTCTAGGTGCACATGGTGTTGGCAGGCGACACATAAAGAATACACTAATTACAAAACACCCTGACAGATTTGCTTACCCTATCCCTCGTAAGTACTGTAAACTGAAATTCTGAAATTCAGGTTTCCTAAAATATTAAGCAATTTATTGGAACATTAAAGATTACTTAGTACTGTTTTTTATTCCAAAGCAAGGCAGAAGCACTGAACGTGTCTTGTAGTATTTGGCATCTAGACGTTAGTAGCAGATCCTTTTAAGTCCCTCTGCATCTGCGGTCCTGTTTCCTTCCCATAAAATTTCCTCCTGCTAAACAGCTGGAAGAAATATTTTGTGAACCGTCAAACATTTTTTGGATTTCTGCAGTTTTGGGAAGGTTTCATAAAGGACCAATGCTGTGAACCCGCAACTTTCATGATATGTAGACACACCCAGAGCCACTTCCAGCACGAATCTTAGAATGTCCTATTTCAAATGCTGGGACACTTAAAACTTACAAATGGTCATTTTTGGGAACAAAGTCATTCTGTCGAACTATTGGTTAATGAACACCTACCCTGCATGTTTAAAGCCTATTTTAGTTAAGGGAGCACATTGTCCTTGCTGACCCCTCTTTTAAAAAGTGCTAGCTGTTTGGCATCTCTTTTGGTCCAATGACCTCTTTACTTTCTGTAGCACTTCCGTAAGACAAGCATGCAAAGTAACACCTCTGACTTCATCTGATTCATGATTGTTTTGGGTCAGTAATTTAAAGGCAGCCAGGTAGCTAGAAATTTATGAAGGAGGTCAGCAATTGCTGCCACAATATTTCTTTCAAAGAAAGACAGGCCTGACATTACCCTTTTTGTTTTATAAAGTTAGTATTTTTTATGTTCGAAATTCCTGGATTTCAGGAGTCTTGAGACATTTAAAAATGAGCTCCTGCTACACTTTCCTTTTTACAAGAATTTCTGTGTAAAGAAAGTGTTGGTTTAATCCACACAATTTATATACCAAAAATTTAAATGATCAAGGTCATTACTGAAAAATGTATGTGAACACTTTTGGTTTGCTAATAGGTATGTTTGCTTATTTAAAAAACTAGTAAAAGTATATCTGTTCCAGAACAGAAAGTTTGTAGAATGGTGCAGAGACATCATTGATTTGGGATTTAGGGGTAAGCATTGGGGAGCGACGTGAGGAGTGGGAACAGTAGGGTGCATGAGAGTAATTGTGGTTGAGATACCATTGCTGGTGGATATTGGGTGAATGGCGGAAAGGTGCAGTGCCTGGCAAGGTATAAGGGTGGCAGATGGCAGAAAATTGTTGAAACTGGAGATGAGGGATCAGGTGAGGAGCGGTAACTGTACTGTTTAATGGAAGGATTGAGGAGCAGGAAGAAAGTAGCATGGGGTAGGTTAGCAGTGGTCAACAGTGGCATTTGATGGAGGAGTGAAGATCAGGGAGCCACAGCATCTGCAGGTGGAGGCAGCATGTAAGATCAAGTGGAGCTGAAGTTTGAGGAGCTGATTGGATAACGACTGTGCTTAGAATTGCTGTGAAGTAGTGATGCTCAGCAGACCCTGAGCTCTCCTCCTCTTCATTGCATTGAAAATGGCAGTGTTCAACAGCAGCTGTTGCTTCTGAAGTCTGGTAATCTGGCTGGTATTATCTTTCCTAATGGAGAGTAGGTTGATGTTGCCAAGGGAAAGTTTACTTTATTTTTTCACTGAAGAACTGGAACATGTGCCTCATGTTTTTGCTTGCCCTGTATTAGTTTCTCTTTCTGCAGTGGTATAACAGAAGAAGTAAATTTTCATATAAAATATGAAAAAAAACTCTAGTAAGAATTTTATTTTATAGAAGTATATTACAGAAGGTCATGATTTTCTTTACTTTCAGACACTACAAGACCTCCAAAGAAGGATGAAGAAAATGGGAAGAATTACTTCTTTGTATCTCATGATCAAATGATGCAAGATATCTCCAACAATGAATACTTGGAATATGGCAGCCATGAGGATGCTATGTATGGGACAAAACTGGAAACAATAAGAAAGATCCATGAACAGGGACTTATTGCAATACTTGACGTAGAACCTCAGGTAACTTTATTATTTTTTTCTTTTTTTTTTCCAGACATAGTGATCAGCACTTGAACCTTTTGTCATATTGAAAACCTGTAAGTGTATCTATCCTATCTATCCTTGACAGCTTGGCTGCCTACTATTTGTAGCTCCACACATTTCATATTCCTTCCCTTTTGTTTAGATAAGACCTCAGGTTCAGCACATTACTCAACAGGCCAGCAGTAAAAGTGTCTTCCTTTCCTGCATTACGGTGTCATGATGTCACATGACCATAAAATGTCATACACAGAAAAGCCACAGATCATTCTTATCCTAATCCATAATTGCAAAACTTGATAATTGTTTTGAGGCACAATTTTAAATTGGGATATAAAAATATGGAACCACCACAATATCTGTCCAAACTAATACTAAATGGATGAGATACAACATTTAAACATTGTTTTGTTACACAAAAATGATTAAAACAAAAAAACAAAATATCATATCCCTAATGCACCATTACGCAAAATGATTGGAAGTTTAAGTATCCATGTCTGCATCTCAATGGAGTTAATCTGAAAGCAGGCTTTAAGGCATAACTAGATTTAAACATTGAAAAAAATGTGAGCCAGTAGATTCTTTACTGCAGAAAGAAAAGTAAAATAAATCTCAGTCATTTTTTTTTAATTTGCCTCCTCATTCCAACGCTTCATCTTCACCCAATCACAGCAAGTAGCTATGCTACATGTGCACCTTAGAGTACATTAAAAATGTGTAAAGATAGGTAAGTTTGTTTTATTGCTTGTCCCTTCTGCAATAAAGAACCTGCTTGCTCACCTTTTTTTTCTACACTTTAAATGTTGATTCTTTAAATTTCAGTTAGGTCATGTATACTTTAGATCATGTATTACTTTGCCTCAAAAGACGTATAGTTCCTAAGCTATAGGTTGCTTGTACATCTGTTTACTATGCTTTCAAATTGTTTAAGGGTATGGAAGAAGATACATTTGTATATACTTTTAGAATAATTACTGGATCTTTTTTTTTTTTTTTTCTAGGCTCTTAAAGTCCTGAGAACAGCAGAATTTGCTCCTTTTGTGGTTTTTATTGCTGCACCTACAATAACCCCAAGTATCAGTGAGGTAAGCTTACTAAATATTTTTTTCCCCAAATGCAGCTATATAATTTTCACAATGATGAAAGTGTTTTTGTGGTTAAATTTCATTTACTTTTCAAGATATTTATTCTTGAAGGTAGAAGTTTTATTTTTTGAAGAGGATGTCTTGCTCCACTTACTAGATTACATTCTTACAATCATACTATCACCATATGAATAAAAAAAAAAATGGGGGGGGGTGGATCATTTCATATGATCTCCTGAGATTACTCTAGATCTCCTCTCTGTGCCAGAGCTGGATGTTGGTAGTTTATGACAAACAGTTTGACTATGTTTATGGCAATAATATCTCATCTACCAGGGATACTTAAGTCAGTCCCTGCCATCCCCATCCCATTCCACGCCACAGTCTTTCTACAGTGCCTTCTCTTTGGAATTGAGTTGTAGGAAAGAATGTATCAAAATGTATCTACAACTTTATATTGTTTATTAAAATTGAAACCTTGTGCATACAGTGGGCACAGCATACCATTCCAGTGTTCCTGTGTTTCAGTAAATTCTGCTGTGCATCAAACCACCCTCCTGATATAGATCAGTTACCAGATACATGTTACCCACTTAACATGAATATTGTAATATGGGCTATTTTCTTATTCTTGTCCACTGATAATGTCATGAATAATTCCAGTATTTAAATGTCATATTGAATCACCGCCTACTTCCAGTTACCTGTCCCCCATTTGTAAACCTCCCACTTTCAGTTCTGCATTTTGACCTTCAACACTGTTTTGGAAGGCCTCCCCTCAACACTGGTATCCTGTGGTACTGCATTTACACCCAACAAAATTTGATATAAAAAGTTACTTATGCAGCAACCCCAAGTGGAAGAAAATCCATCAGAATTGTATAATATGTAGTATAGGTGTATACTACTAGGTGCCTAAAACTGAATAAAAATTATTAGTGAGCTTTTTTTTTATGTGTTTATTTCATAACTTTTTTTTTAGTTGTTTTTCCTATTACATCTTGTTCTAAATAGAAATTGATGTGAGCAGCCTGTTTGTAGTAATGTCCTTGCAGCTGTGTGGTAGAGATCCTGTCCTTTGTTGTTTCTTTAGTAAGGACCTTCCCTGAGTGATCCACTGTTGTGTCAGCCCATCCGTTTCCAATAATTGGTGGCACAACAATATAATTGGGAATAATAGTAGAAATTACCAGGGTAATATGTATCTTCATATCACACAGCATTCATTTAGTATCTAGTATTTACTCAGCGCTGTCAAATCACCATAGGCTAATGTAATAGTTTTGGTTGGGTGTCCATTTAGATGTTTTTTGTTTTTTTTTATTCAGTGGTTTATGTTTTACTTTAATTTTGTTTTGTTTTCCTAAATTATGCTTTCCCTTTAACTTACACACTTGCAAATTTTACTAAGCTTCCACGATGGTGCAGAAAATTACCTGTAAGTACCAGAGAGGAGTTTTATATAGCAGAACCTTAATGCTAGTTTTTCTAGACTTTGCTAGCTAGATTCCCATTCACCTTGTCTGTTGAAATTAAACTTTGTGTTAAGTATTGTGTTAAGAAGTAGAGTTGTACTTTTACAGTGAAACTCAGCAATACTCCCTTGTCCTCTACATTACAAACTATAATTGTACTAAGTACCTTAAAGGTTTACAACACTAAATGGAGGCCAGTTTAAGCATTTACCTTTCCCCTATAAATACCATAGTACGGTTTATCTAGTCCATTATATTCAAGTTTCATCTGCATAGAACAGACAATGTGATACAGCCCTGGGGTCACTGTTATGAACAGGTTAGGTTCCCATGTGCAGTTATGGTTTTTAATGTTTAGTACAGTTAGGGAGAGCATTTTGGAGTTTCACCAAAAACTACAGCTGCACTTTTTAATCCTTAGAGAAGGGCAGCCTTCATTTAATCCTGATCCACTGCTTGCAGCACACAATCCTCCCCAAGTTTTGATTAGACAGTACCTTTGACCTCATAAACTGTCAGGTCCTAGAAGAAAACTATATTCGATAGGTCAGATAGCAGCAGTGATTGGTTATATTAGATCTGTCACTAAGTTGCTTCTAATTTGCAAAAAAAATATAGCTGGTGAATCACACTGGTAGTTTCTAATTTTGCTCACCTGCTAAGCATGTAGATTTTCGAGTCACTGAACTTCGCTGCTAAAGTTTTACATGTTTAATAATTTAAAGGTTTTTAATCTTTATAAGCATTAGCATATTATGCAGCTTTCATTAACATGAAAGTGGCTTGGGTTGTAAATTACGGCCTTTTTATAGGAGGCTTAGGTTTTTACTTTACTAAGTTTTTACTAAAAAATGACATGCAGGTTTTTAACTAACTATATTGAATAACACCCCAAGTAGTATAACAATATTTGCAAATTCTGCAGCTATCTGTTTTTCTAGTTGGCAAAAGGGATCAAATCAAAATGGTAGCATAGTCCAACTGTGCAGGAAGTTTCTAATCTAAGTGTTGAGAGTTACATCTCTTGCCAACTGTGAACTCATTTGTACCACACTGAAGTCCGTTTGCTAACAATGGCTTTATGTGCCTACAGTTGCATTATTATTGAATGACTTCATTGTACTTGATTATAAATTTCATATTACAGATATTGAATAAACTCAGATAGAATGGCTCAATTCAGTTTTATAATCATATGTTAGAAAATAGATCAACGTAAGCTTGTCCTGTCTACACAGTACTAAGTTTGAAGTGAAAATACCACGTTACTAATGTAATGCTGCACGTCTTTTTTTGCACTCCTGGAATACATATGTCACAGTTGGCTACCTTTTCCTATAAAGTGACCTGGTCACCCTGAGCAAGCCTGCTATCACTGTCTTGTCCTATCTCACAAATGTGTTCAGTGTCTGCCCTATTTCCATCACATAAAACCTGCTATCTCACTTGATTTCTTGACATGTGGAGAAAAGTTAATAAATATTTTTTAATATTTTTTTTCCCTTTTTATGATTTGCTTAACATACACACCTTTTCCTGTTTTATTTATTATTTCAGGTTGGGAAGGAGTCATTGTATGCGATATAATGAGCTTTATTTAGTACTGCTTATGTTGATTCACAATTGCAGGGAAATAGAAGCTTATAGGCTGCAATATTTACCTGAAGTTTACATTTGAATAAAATTCATTTAAATACAAATAAATGTTCATTTTATTTAGTTGTTAAAATGGGTAAATTCAGCTTGTTTTTAGTTTCTGCTTGAATTTGTGATTAATTTTAGGTTCTTGTGAAACTGCACCAAACTTCTTCAGACAGCCTTTGCATTCCTATTGGGAAGAGAAGCAGTTTTACTGCAAACCAAAGCCCATTTTAAAGACCTTTGTATCTGACTTTGCATAAAATATTTGCTATAGGATCGCATTCAACAAATAAGCATGGGGTATTCATACAAAATCGTTACAGAAGCTAAAATAAGGGCCCCTAATTTCTTGGTGTAAAAATAATTAATGGGTGATCGTTTTATCTTGTAGACATGATTTGTGTTCAAACTCCAAGCCTTTGGATTTTAGTTACTGATTTTGTTTTTACTTTTTCATTTTACAGGATGAGTCTCTTCAACGCTTACAGAAAGAGTCTGAGATCCTCCAGAGAACATATGCACACTACTTTGATCTAACAATTATCAACAATGAAATTGATGAAACTATTAGACATCTGGAGGAAGCCATTGAGCTTGTGTGCACAGCACCACAGTGGGTTCCAGTGTCCTGGGTCTATTAGACCACTTTCGACAGAACTATTGGCATTTTATTACTTCTGAACCACCTCGTGCAGTACTTGGAGAAACCTCTTTGTTGGCATTATGTCAACTGGTCTTGGCCCCTAGAGACTACCTAAATGTAGTGTGACCTGAATTTATAATTATTGTTATGTCCTAATAGATGGAAATGAACTGAGCAAATTTACATTTTAAAGAGACAGTATCTTTTTTTTTTTTTTTTTTTCTTTCTTTCTTTTTTTCCTTTCTTGTGTTAAACCGTACATTTTTTGAAAATCTGCATTATTCAATTCTTTGGAATGTTATATTTTTAAAAACCATAGCTTTTTTTTAAAGGCCTATGAAAACTGCACAAGTGATATGCTGCTTTCTATAATCTATTTTAATATTGGGAATTTTCATTAATTTAGCAGGGGTGAAACACTATGTTTTAGAGTCTTTTTAGAGTCAGTGGGCCAATAGTAAAGGCATATTTAATTTATTTACACTAAATAGCCTTCATCTATTGAAAGAGGAGATACCACGTATTTAATGGCCTTTATCATTTACTGCATACAATAGAAAATTTTATTTGATACTGTCTCTTTGAAGAGGTCTGTAAACAATATAGAGATTTCAAACCGGGTCTTAATGCATGTGGACAGTCGCAAGCGTTTATACTGTTGGTGTGTCTGTGTTGAACAAAACTGTAACTTACAAAAACATACATTCCGTTCATGGGAAACCGTACCCGAGGGAATTAAATAAAATTATTATAACCGAGTTGTAAACCTATGCACATCCCTTGCATTTTGGGCAACTTTATAAAAAGAAACTGATTTTTATTATTAATCATGTAGTGAAATGTGTTTGTAATTTTTGTCTCAATTTTAATTTTTGTTGTAAACAGGGAAGGGTTATATCAATTTTTTTCCCGTTTTCCCTCCATTTTGGGTCTGTGTTGTCGAGAGAGTATTAATGTAAAATTAAGTTGTAAGGAATTTTTTTCCTCTCTTATGCATATGTAATTGTTAACAATGCACAACATTTTAAGAGTTATATAATAAAAGGTTTTTGGGGACCTCAACAAAAATCAAAAATATTCCATGTGAATTAATGTTAAAGAGAAAAAGAAACAAAATATGGCCTATAAATTCTAAATGAAATCAAAGTTCAAGCTGACCAATATTTTATTTTATTTTTTAAGCAAAATTTCTTTTATGTGTTCATTTATATGCCTTTCGGTCATTCATTTATTGTGACTGGAAAATAAATGTAATTCTGGTGGCACAGTGGATGATTGTACAGGTAGTTTGTCTAGTGAATTCATAATATTTGGTCTTAAAGCAGTTGCTAACGGGTTAATTTTTACTCTGCATCTCTTCTCATTTTATTGGCACAATATAATTGCAAAAATTTGAAGCACAAGGTATACAACAAGTAATCATAATAGGTTATTCACCAGTTATTTCAAAATATATATATATATATATTTTTATGCAGAAGGCAACAGGCGAAATAGACACTTTCATAAATAGGCATTGTTGGGTGGAGATATTCAGTCTTCTTCCTACTCAATTCTAAAATGTTATTTCTAATATATTGTTACATTTTTCATTAGTCATTTTTATTTTATTTTTATTTTTTTTTTAAATATATAGTTACAGAAGCTCTAAATATTACAAATGTTCCTTTACGAATTATGTTCCATTTGGATTGGAGCCCTGTATTTACTCATTTTGGAGGTAGTGACGGAGAGTTAACAGGCTGTTATGAATATTTGTGACAGTAAACCAAAAATGAAATGTCTTCATCCAACATGTTTTGTTATCTTCAACAATGTTCTATTATTTTTATTATGATTTTACATATACTGTCTTGTAAATTTTCAAGCTCATTGTAAACTTCCATAAAAAAATAATTGCTCAAGGATGGTTGGGTAGGATAAAGGTAGTGAATAAAAATAGTGAAAAATCACCATGAAAGTATAAATAAAATCAGATTTATTTTGTTCTGTGCTATTTTATTTCTCTGAGTCCTTCTTTTAATCTGTTAATTTGTTTAATTAATATATGTAATGTGGCATACATGTCAATAGATATTATGGCTCAAGACTGCCTCCTATACAATTTAAAATATATTTCAGTACTAAGACCTTTCATAAATGGTTTTGATATATCCTATTTAAAAAAAATATTAACCAGAATTTCAAAACATTTCTGTTTAAATTACCTTTTACAGCATTACATGAAACAGATAACTACATTTTAATTGCAGTTCATTTGAACTCTGTTGTTGTTCACAATGAACTTGTTGTGAATTATCTTCAATATTTTTTGTGTATTGCTTAGTCTCTAAGATCAGAGCCTCTCATCCTGTTTAAAATAATTGGATGGAGAAATTACTGGTGCTAGTGAAACCTAATTACATGATGTTGCTAAGTAGGTTTCTTATGTAAAGAACAGTCATTTTTTTTAGGTTTCCTAATTTATCTGGTTAACAGTTAAAATATCTTGCCAAGAAGATGTTTGTTTCCAGTGTCTGTTACCTTCATGTTACTTAAGCATTCAGATTCTGTAAATTATTTAAAATGTTCAATGAAACATTAATTGTATTTTCTTTTTAGAATTGCTCTCACGTACGTACATTCTGCTGAATGTTGGAAGTAATTGTCATTGCACTAATCTGCTCTAACTAAGGGCTACATCTAAGATTACTAAAAAGTTTAAGAGTATCATTAAGTGAATTTGAGTCATCTCGAATTTATGAAGTGTGTTAACAAGGGGAACTATAGTGTATTTTCACTAAAACATACATGTAGAGTTTTTATATTAACATTTACTTGTAAGCAGTTTTCCATGTGACTTTCAGTTCTGTATACTGGCTTTTCTGCATCTTCTTACATTTTATAATTTATCCTACTGAGTGTATGTCAAACAGGTGCAGCTAACAATTTGGAAAAGGACTGCTGAGATGATCAGATATGATCATCTTCAGTCTGTCAGAGCAGACTCTTAGACTTGCATTAAAAGCATGAAGAAACAGGAAAGCACTGTCACATCACTAAGCAGCATGCACATTCTGTATTTGCCATTCCTTTGTGCTTTTAACACGTTTGTTTTAAACATGAATAAGATGTACAAATTGAGTCCTATAAACCTTTATATTTAACCATTCATATTTAAAACACTTTAAAAACTCTAAAGGTTCCCTTTAATTTGATTTTGCAATTTTTTGTGGTCTCCTGAAAGAAAAGTTTTTTATTTCGGCGACTTTTCACGTTTCCTATATAGCTATCGGAAAATTTAAATAAAATCTACATAAATTCGTATTCTCTTTAGAAAACATTAAAAAAAAAATCATAACCCAGTATGAAAGATTTAACTGTACAGTAGCTCATAAATCAGGAGAACGCAGATACTGTCACTTTGTAAGAATGGTTAATCAGAATTAAAGCCAGGTGAAAGCTCTTTGCAATATGTTATTCCTGTGTTTATTTTTCTGCACATCATTGTCTTGTTGTACATACACACCACATGTAACAGTCAAAAGTTTGGATATACTTTCTCATTTAATGATTTTTAATGGACATCCAAACTAAGAAAGAACAAAATTCACAATAAACAAACCAGTTTTATATTTTAGATTCTTTAAAGTTTCCTTTTGCTTTAATGACTGCTTTGCACACTCTTGGCATTTTCTCAATCATCTTCATAAGTACTTGTTTCCTGCTTTGGCTTCACTCTGTGGTCAAACTCGTCCCCAACCATCTCATTTTAGTTTATGTTGGGTAATTGTGGAGGCCAAGTTTTCTGAAGCAGCACTCTGACTCTCCTCCTAGGTCATATAGCCTGTACATAGTCTGAAGGTGTGTTTGGGGTCATTGCCCTGTTTAAAAACAAATTTTCATCCCACTAAGCAAAATGGTATGTCACTGCAGAATGCTGTGGTAGTCATGCCGGTTTCAGTTCCTCGATGCTTCATGCTGCAAACTTTAATAGAAACCACTTACCTTTTTCTGTGTCTCACAAAGACATGACAAAAAACTTGAATTTGGACTTCTCAGACCAAAATACAGATTTCCACTAGTCTCGTATCCATTCTTTCTGTTTCTTGACCCAAGCAATTCTTCCTCATTAGAGGTTTCTTCGTAGCAATTCTACAATGGAGGCCTTTTTGATGTTGAGATGTGTCTGCCACTTGAACTCTGTTAAGCATTATAATGTGATCTAATCTGAGGTGCTGTTGCAGTTTCTAAGGCTGGTAACCCTAATGAGAACATCCTCTGCTGCAGAGGTAACTCTTGGTTTTCCTTTTCTGGGGGGG